>NC_142803.1:51450832-51704701 GCF_049724085.1 Artemia sp. Qi Xiang Cuo
TTGCAGGTCAAAGTGGTTAAAACGGGTATTTGATCATTACGCATACCTAATATCGCATAATTGTTCGGTAGTGGGGTCGTTTGATAAATTTATTAACGTCGATATGATCAGATGCAAAGCCAGAGGACCCCTTCTTGTTTTTTCTGTTTACTAAATCTTGACGTATGTAATCGAAGGACGAATTACTTAGGATGTGTGCTTTTCTGAAAGTGTTTAATATAGAGGAAAATAATCTGAAAAGTAAAGAGTTACTTCTATCTATCTGTAAGGCAAAGTGTTATTGTAATTACCTGTTAAAATTGCTCCTTTTGGGATTTTCGCTCCAAGCTCCAGATATTGTTGTGGATTTTTGAGAAAATTAACAAATTCCATTATCTCAATTTTCGCCTCTTCACAGCCAGCAACATCCTTGAATTGAACACCAATTTCAGCTGAATTTATCATCTTAGCTGTAGACTGCATGACGCCACCAAAAAGACCCCCACCTTTTTTACCTGATCGGGTGCGTCCGCCTGGTCCTCCCATGCCTCCCATACCTCCGAGGCCTCCCATCATATTACGCATCACAAAAATGATAAAACCTGAAAAAAAAATAGAAATGAGGCAATTCAATGGGTACCCGAGGATGCAACAGATCTGTTTCAGTTCCAGCTGATTCCAATTCCAAATAAAATGATAAATAAGCAGTCAACAAACAAATGACTGTCTAATGGTACTGGTGCATTATATATAACACACGAAAGAAGTCAAGTTTGGTTAATGCTAATGAAATAAAATAGGATGAAAATATAATAGTTTAGAAACAAATTTGGGCTATATATTTGCACATTAGGGAGGGTGGGGGGTAGAGAATAGCATATATTAAATACGTAACGTAACCTAACCTAACCTAGGTAGCCTACCTATTTCGCCCCCTAAACCCCAAAAAACAACAGTTTAAATATTTTAAACGCGATGAGAAATCACGCTTTGCGATCCATTATCTCTAGTAAATATCCGTTTGACGGGTTTCCATTTGTATTTCCTTGTACAGTCTATAGCGCTGTGTTATATGTAATGCACCAGTACCTATCTAATTTGGGGTCAACTTCACAAGTTGATGATTTTAATCCCCCAAGGGTGAGGATCAATACTCCACAATGACAAAAGCCAAAAGGCACGTACAAAAGAATAACTTGTTCCTGTAGGGCCCAAGTAAAAACACGAGGAAAAAATACGCAAATAATACTGGGGATATCATATATTCGAAGAAATTTTGAAAATCATTTCAAGCAAGAGGAAGGTGGGATCTCCTCCAATTGACTAATTGGGTGCTAAAGTACGCTTATACTCCCGCACAAGAAGAAAAATTCCGAAAATATAGATTTCTTCCATTATGTGGCTGGCAAATTAGATGCAAATAATATCAAAATACATACTAAAATATTGATATATAAATAATACCTAAAATAAATAAAAATATTAATCAAATGCATCAAAATATAAACTAAAATTTGCTTTTATCAAAATAAATGCAGATTGAGCTAAAATCTCCTACGTACCAACCAGCATTGAATAATGATTTTTTATATTTATATACAGATAAATATCTTACAGAAGACTAATTTAACTAACTGGATGCCAGAGTAAACTCACACTTACGCACAAGGAGTGAAATGTTTTAAAATTCTCTCCATTACGTTTTATCATGTTAATAAATTTCGAAAATAAGTGGCTAAAAACCCACTGAATTCCCCGTCTAGTTCAAAATGAGTCTTGGCCGCGCCGATATGACGGCGGCGAATGTGTGATTTAGTATCGGCGGCGGCGCGCCGAATTTTTTTTGCGGCACGCCGCCGATTTCTGACCGGCGGCGCGCCACGGTGCGCCGATTTTTCTGATTATAAATTATAATAAAATTCTATTTCACCAAGCACGTTCAACCTCAACTTGATTTTAGAAAGGATTTTTAAATGGTTGGCTAAATACATGCGAGAACAATATGATAAAAAAGGAATTTGTAGGGCCATGCGGAAACTGTTTATGTTCACAGTCGATCAGACCAAGAAGAATTCTTATTTTTAGCCACTAGACCCAGGGAAACCTGTGTTGTGTTTATGTTTAGCATCGCATTGTCCCTATAAAATCTCGTGTTTAGTCATTTTCTTCTAATGATTTGGGCTAATGTGTGTATAACTTTCAAAGTTTGAAGTTCAAACATCTCCTGTTCATCAAATATATACGAAAAGGAAGTAAAAAAAAACAAATAACAACAGCAAAAAAACATTGTATACAAGTCAAATACCATGGCTTAACAACACCAAAAATTTGAAATCAGCGGTTACAAGAAGGTAAATTCAGAGATGACACTCCGAACAAGTTTATTGTTGTCATGGACAAAAGTGAATTTGTTCACTCTGCTTGAAGCCATCATTGATCTTTTTGCCATCATTATTAGTCCTGTCGTGCTAAAAAGCCGTTTAGCTGGTGCACTTGTGGCTGGTACAGCCAGAACTTGACGAGCGTAAACTGCCACTCGCGGGATCTGATACTAGCGTTGGACCTTAGGGTCCCACAGAATGCCACAGGTGGACTTCTTCTTTGTATCTGCTGAAATGAGTTGTTTTTATCAGAGAGAACTAATCTGCACCTTTACCATAGGGCCCCTGCGCCCTTCACTGCAGGGGAACTAAACTGCACCTTTACTCTCTTTTCTTATCAACACTGAATAACCCTCCAAAATCCTTTTCTGAACAAAGTGTTCGAGTTATGAAGTTTCAAGTCAAAGTTTAAGGCTACTTCAACTTCAATGTGCTCTGCTCAATGTGCGAAAAAAAATTTATTTCATTTCTATAGATATATTTCAATATTAGCTCTTTTCCAGATAACATCCTGAATTGCCTAATGCTCTTTTACCTACCTCTTTTCATCCAAAAAATCAGAAAGAAAAATGAATAGAATTTCAAAGGTGAAGGTAGAATTTTTGTTTCAAGAAAAATTTCTTCTTCTTCTTCCTACGAACAGATATACATGGCGAGGCCAAGATGACAGTATTTATCTTTAAGAAACAGATTAGCGGGGATGACGGTTGAAGCCTGGAGGTCGATATCGATAAGAAAAAAAGAGAGCAAGGAAAAACCCCAAAAAATGGCGGCGTATTAGTGACGCCGCCGCCGATAGAATCAGTGGCAGCTTCAGTGCGCTGATGCAAGCTCGGCGGCGCGCCACCGTTTTTTTTTCAGCGGCGCACCGCCGATTTTTCGGAGAGGCTTCGGGGTCTACTCTCAAGTAACTTGTTTACAACCCAAGCAAATATGTCTTTCATCAAGAGCGAGTATATTTACTTAACTCTTCAAGCAAACCTATTCAAAATATAAAGGATTGCCACAACCAGTGTACAGAAGAATCTTTAAGTTGCCTCAGATTATCACCAATCAAGCAGCTAATAATTGTTGAACTATCTCTGTAGTCTGCTGCCTCGCGCAGGTCAGCTTTGAGAAAATCTGAGAGGGTGTGCGTGTAACTGAACCCCCGTGTAACTAAACCACCTTGTAACTGAACCACCGCGTAACTGAACCCCCGTATAACCGAACCACCATGCAAGTGAACCCCCGTATAACCGAACCCCGTGCAACTGAACCCCGTGCAACTGAACCCTCGTGCTACTGAACCCTCATACAACTGACCCCACTTTAACTGAACCCTCGTGCAACTCAACCCCATTTAACTAAACCCCCGTGTAGCTTAACCCCATGTAACTGACCCCCCGTATAACCGAACCCCCGTGCAACTGAATCCCCGTGCCACTGAACCCCCGTGCAACTGAACCCCCGGGCAACTGAACCCTCGTGCTACTGAACTCTCGTGCAACTCAACCATCGTACGTTGGTAAAACACAATAGGGTTTTGAACCATAGTTGTTTAACTATGGTATAGTTATTTAACCTTTAAACTGTTTTAAATAAAATGGCCGTCCCAAAATTTAGATCAGATGTATTTGGGGGTAAAATAGGGTGGGGTGGACGCTCTCCGATCACTTTTAACTCTGAAAATGTTCACTGGAAATTTTGATTTCCAATCGAATGAGCCCCCCCCCCCACCCCAAAGTTCATACCAAATTTGTTCTACAAAAACCTTGTGTGTTAGCAATGAGCAACTAGCTTAACTTAGAGCCCTTGCCCCAGATACTGCTGGTGGGGTTTTTAACCCCAAAGGCACGGTTATTTGATCTTCAGACTATTTTGAACAAAATGTTTATTTTTATTTTGATCGGTTGTATTTGGGGGGGGGGTGTGTGCCGGCTAAGAGGGAAAGGCTGTTTGTCCTGTGATTACCTTTGATTCTTCAAAATTGAACTTGAACTTTCAATTTCCAATCGAATGAGCCTCCTTCAAAGTTTTTACGATCATCCCTTCTATAAAAAACCTTAAATTTTAACAATTGGTAACTTGCAATAACATACAAATTGCTGATACAGATGTATCAGCAATTTTTTTTGGAACAGCTTAGCATATCAAGATGAAACTTCTGGGACATCTAACTGCTACTACAGCTATTAATACTGCTACGACTACTACTAATTCAACACTATTATAACTTCTACTGCTCCTACTACGACCTCTGCTACTATTAAACTAGCACTGTTAAGGCTACGCATATCAAGTTGAAAATTTGACAGAATGAGGTATTTGAGGTGAAACTTGAACTAAATCAAAAGACACTATGTGCATGCAGATTTTCAAAATGGCATATCTCAAAAAGGGATTTGTGCATTAAGTTGGAACTTTCAGAGAGTACTTAAAGGGAAAATAAATTCACTAAAAGGAAATATGTGCACGCTCAGGCCTGGATTTACCACTAGGTCCCTAGGCCCGGACCTAGAAGCGCATAATGCTAGCGGGAGCAATAAATTATCACTGAGTATTTTTTTTCCTGACCAAAACTGGACTGATGTGATTTATCATCGCCAGGTGCACTCTGCCGTCATGCTGCCTATTCACAGAAAAGTGACTTTAAAACAACACAGGAATTCCATGGTCATTTATAAACTGTAAGATTTCTCCCAAGAATGGTGGCTAAGAGTTCGGTATTACCCCTCTCTTTCATCACTTTTCGCTAATCAGTTGTGTTCTGTTAACACACAGTTACATGGTTATACACAGTTACAGTTACATGGGGGTTCAGTTACACGGGGGTTTTGTTAAATGGGGTTGAGTTGCACGGGGGTTCAGTTAAAGGGGGTTCAGTGGCATGAGGGTCCAGTCGCACGAGGGTTCAGTTACACGAGGATTCGGTTATACGGGGGTTCAGTTACATGGGGGTTAAGTTACAACGGGGTTTAGTTAAATGGGGTTGAGTTGCACGGGGGTTGAGTTGCACGAGGGTTCAGTTAAAGGGGGTTCAGTAGCACGAGGGTTCAGTTGCACGGGGGTTCGGTTATACGGGGTTCAGGTGCACGGGGGTCCGGTTATCCGGGGGTTCAGTTGTTTGGGGTTCAGTTACACGGGGGTTCAGTTACAATGGAACCATCTGAGAACCTTAGAACGGTTTGCTTGTCACTTTTACGGTACTTCTGGTCCTTCTCTACCTACTAATTTGGTGGTTACTCGCTGATTAATTTTAATTATTTTTTTTTTGTATTTAGTGTGTTTTACATGTAGTTGTGTTTTTTTTGTTATAAACTTGCTTTTTTTCATATTTTTAGTGCGTCATGTATTTCATTTATTTTCTTCTTGAAGAATATGATTTCTTGCTGAAGTCAAAGATTGATGAGTTGATTGACTCAATCTTGACGGTGTTGTCGTAGGGGCTGTTGGACAATGCCGTATCCAGGGGGATTAGAGGGTTTAACCCCCCCCCCCCCCGGAATGTTTGTCTGACTCGTAAAAACGTAACAAAAATGGATATAAACAAATTTTTTATGCGCTTTTTGAGTTTTTTTGTGTACCGCCTCCCCGAAAAAGATCTTTGAGTACCCCCCCCCCCCGAAAAAAATCCTGGGTACGGCCTGCTGTTGGATGTTGTTGAAATTTGTGACTTTATATTTGTAACTACCCTGATAAAACTATTGATTTTTCTTTGGGCTGTATCAGGTCAAGCTAATTTACTTCGTCTGAATTCTATAAAATACCCCCTTGTTGAGTAATGGAGAAGCAGAAGATGGCTATTCGTTGTTTGTCTGGCCACAAATCGAGTTCCAGCCAGGCAAGTACGTTATATTTTTGGGGGGAGGGGGAGAAGGACATTTCACGCGAAGGGCTCGTCTATCAAACCACTAAGACAGGTGATACACAACATACAGGTATGGGTGAAAATCAAGACAGGAAGAGTAGCCCAAAAAGACCCAAACCTCTAAGTACGTGCCTGAATCCTATTATCATGACTTGTGATCAATTTAAACGCGCCTTCAAATTGTAGCTATAAAATAATAATATCCCATACGTCTAAATACAGTTAAATTACAAAGCCCTATTTTTACGCCTATAAACAATAGCAATTTTGAGCCGAAACAATATACTTCTCATGGTAATTGAAGAAAAATCAAAAACCACAATCACATTTAAAAAGAAATGTATCGAAAAAATTAATCAGTTTGAAGGCCATAATCTAAACAAAGCGAAAAAACCACAAATTTGCGACTTTTTCAAATAATCTTGCGACATATTAATTGCCCGTCAGTGAGAGTCTAGTGAGATGATAGCTATAAACCCGACTTTCTCAAGCTCTGCTAAGACCGTCGCCTGCTATTGGTCAATTAACTTTTCCTTGATATTTTTTGGTTCTTTTCGTTTTTTGCTAAATTCACTTTCTAAAAAAATTAATATCAGTCCTTAATGAAGTTTCGATCGATATAGAACATTGGACTAAACATGAAAATATTATTCACGGTAAGACTTTTAATCAAACTTTTTAAAAATAAAATATATTTTAAAATAGCGCATAAATTTAATTTCTAAAGAAAATTCAACCCAATCCTTAATTGAAAGTTTTTACCACTGTAAGTACGCGTAGCTCGATTAACATATATTATATCCCCATATCAAGGATCTGCAGAAGGTGCCCTAGCCATCACAACATTTCTCTCATTACAGCCTTAGGAAGCGGGAACGAACCACACTTATCGTACAGCCTACTGTTTGGAATACGGTCAGTCAGCCGGGTACCCAGAACAATCCATAGTCGGATGAAGGATGACAGATTGCCGAAGTTTGATATTTTCGGCAAACCGTCTAGGGTTAAACGGAAAGTAGGTCGTCCGTGTTTGGGGTGGGAGGATGTCATGAAGAAAGATTTAAGGGAAATGGGGACTTCCTGAGAGGATGTAAAAAGAGAGGCTTTGAATAGATTGGGATGGAGAAGGAGCGTATGTAGCTGTGTTGGTTTCAGGCTACTTGGTGCCGCGGTGAGTAGTTAGTAGTAGTATAACAAAGCTCTACAAAGCCCCCGCCCCATTCAAAATCTTAGCGCAAACTAATCGACTATTTTTTGGAATATAAAGGACAAGGTGACTATTTAATCCATGGTCCCTCACAAAATTTCGAGATTTTCCTTAAAGGGAAGGGTGCATATTAAGAAAAGAAAAAATGCATTTTTAGGACGTCATTTTTCAATTCTTTGGATGAGGCTTCATCGATCAAAGCAATGGACCAATCCAATTTAAAATTGTATTAAAACAATACATCGATAAATGAAACATAAGTATGGTGGTAATGAGTTATGTATAAAACGACGGTATTTGTGTAATATACGCCACTAAAACTCGAGGGCAAACCGGTTTCTTCATTAGTTTCTTTCAGCTTAGTGTGAGACAAGACAAAGATAAATGACAGAATAGATGGGAAATATATAATTTGGGCTATATGTTTTCACATTAGCGGGGGGAGGGGTATTGTATTTGGACAGTTTGAAGTTAGAAAACAATTCTTATTTCATAATATGCAGAATAGTTGTACCAAACACATTTTGCATCAGACCCGCTATACTTTAACCCCCCCCCCCTAATGTGGAAATATATAGCCCAAATTTGTTTCTAAAGTATTATATTTTCCCCATATTTTGTGATATTTCATTAGGATTGAGCGTCAAAGAAACAGGTTCTAGTCAAATGAAGCACTTAAGTGAGTGGCATATAATACACAAGTACCGAAATGACTTTAAAAAAAAATGGATTAAAGTCTTTGCAAACGGTACAAGATTTTTTTTTAAACTCATTATATTGACGTAGAGATCGATTGCTAATACTTAATCTGAATGTATCAAGTTTCAACATATATGCTTGTCTTCTAAAAATATTTTTTTTTTTTTTAATTGAAACTCAAACGTATTTTCTAGAAATCCATAAAAAAAATAGTTCATAGAAATTATTTAGATTATTCGGATGAAGAATGACAGATTGCCGAAGATTGTTCTTTTCGGTCAACCGTTTTGGGCTAAACGGAAAGCAGGTCATCCGCGGTTGGGAAGGGAGGATGTTGTAAAGAAATATTTAAGAAAAATGGGAACTTCCTGGGAGTGTTTAAAGACGCAGGCTTTGAATTGATTAGAATGGAGAAGGAGCGTGCGTAGCTGTGTTGTTCTCAGGCAGCTTGATGCTGCGGTGAGTTGTTAGTAGCAGTATTCAATATTCTATATGGTAAATAAACGTAAACTTTTAAGTAAACAAATGAGTTTCTAACAAATTACCTTTAAATCAAGTTCTGACAGAATACATAAGTTGCGTCGAGCGAAAATAACCAAGCGAAGCCACATTGTTAATCCTGGCCGCCGTGTTTATTGGTAGGAAAATTATCTTTAGTCTTTAAAAATTTCTCCAAAAAAAACTCGTTTGAGTAACTATTTAAAGCAGAGTATCAGTAGTAAATTTTTACCAGTGCAAAATAGAAAACTTTTATTTATTTTAAAAACAATTATGCCGATAAAAAAAAAATTCATTACTTTAAAAACTCGTATACACCAGTGATTCGTATCACGCTTGAGGAAAGAGCGTCATACTTAGCACAAAAATCGCCAAGCTTGGCCACAGCAAAAACTAATGAGGTTCCAAGATGCAGACCAGGTGGCAAAGTGGGAAGGCCCTGGCTCTGATCTGGAACAGCAGTGAATCAAATGTTCAACTACTACGACCATTTTCATCAATTGACATGAAATCTGGCTACCATAGCAAAATTCGATTAATGTCAGAATCGGAAACCACAAGTAGTAAAACATAATTTAGAGAGTGCGTTACTCCCTTTCTCTCTTCCTCTGTTTTACTTTTACTCTCCTATAATTTATTTTTCAGCTAAGAATAGATTTCAAAGATATCAGCTTGTAGCCTTTAGGCGCTTTCCAATTTGCCATTCAAGGCTCAAAGATTGCAATTGGTATATCCCAGCGAAACAGAGTTTAATTTTCATCTTCCTTTTCGTTCATCTTAAGGCCATTCGATACCTTAAAAATCCTTTTGCCAGTCTCAGTGTCAGCTGACCGTCTCAAAGACAAAGGGCCTAGTAGCGAATTTTTCCAGCAGCACAGGGAACTCCCAACGCAGTTTCGGTTAAAGTTGATGGCCGCCCGTAAGTTTGTCAACAGTTCGAAAAGGTAACGAGAGACTAGTTTAAAATATGGAAAAATATATTCTCGTACTGACTGCTAAGCAAAGCGCTGTCAATTCAATGTACATATAGTAAAAAAAAAAAAAAAAAAAAAAAAAAAAAAAAAAAAACCCTCTGTCGGCAAGGTTTTTAATCAAAGATAGCACCAAAGGCAACACTCAAAGCTGTCAACTCGATAATTCCTTTGAGCTGATTCTTAACATTGTACGCAGGTACGCTAGGATATTTTTAAGGACAACCCTTCCTAAACTTAAAAAGAAAATTCGGTTCCGTTTAATAATAAAAAAAATAATACTTTTTAATGATAAATCTATATATCTATGTTTCATTAAATCTGTATATCTCTATATCCAGCATAAAACGGAAGAAGTTAAATGGTTGTTCAAAGATTTATAGGAAAGTAGGTGCCGGATTTTAGTTTTTTGTCGTTTATTCGTATCTCTTATCCAAGCTCTATAAGTTACGGCAAGACTGCCCAATCAATTCTAAATAGTTTGGCGACACAACAAAAAAAGTTTATCATGAACAAGATAGGAAGAACCATTGAGGTATCAAATCCCCTTAAAGAAATTTTTCAGTTCCATCTTAACTTTCTATGTAGACGCAGATTCACTTTTTTTGGTTTTCCGAGATTCTTTTAATATATAAAACACGAAGGGTCGATTCTTTACGGTGCCATATCGCCTTAAGGAAAAAAGATGGCTGCAAATCGAGTAAAGAGGCTGTTGTGTATTTGCTTTCTTCTCTTGTATTGGCTGAAAGCTTTTGAGATTTCAAGGGGAAGAGGTCAATGCCGACTCCCTAAGTAAAAGCTTGCTCCTCTTCTAATACCCACGAGCAAAGTCGTATCCAGGAAAGGAGGTTAGGGGTTTGAGCCCCCAAATGTTCTTCAGAAGAATGAATATAAACAAATTGAGATGATGTAACAAAAAAGAAATAAAGACGATTTTTTGCGTTTTAATAGTTTTTTGCACTCCCCCCCCAAAAAAAACAAACAAACAACTTATACCCCCCCCTTCCTCCCCCCCCAAAAAAAAAAACAACTGGATACGACCCTGCCCACGTGTATAACGAAGGCTATAGTATTGACTTTGTGTATATTGACTTTGTGTTCGATCAACCTGTCAAAAATACACCCGTTTAATATTTCAGGTTGGGTTGAGGAGGAGACAAAAAGGAGGATACGTCTAAAAAGTTGAACTTATGTAGACTTGAACTTATGAATCTTCAAACAGAAGTTTAATTGTAAGGCTGTTTGGATTTATAAAAATTATTTAAAAATACAAAGATATTCGGTACTTGGGCACTATATGGGCCTTGACAAGGAAACCAGTCACGAAAGACCCGTTTTTGAAGGGTTAATTCAAGAGACTGCTATAGAGTAATGCAATACATAGCGTGGTTTTCACTGCGTATACGATATTTAAACTGTTGTTTTTTGGGGTTTAGGGGAGGGAGATATTTGATTACGTATTTGATATATGCTATGCTTTATCCCCCACCCCCTAATGTGCAAATATATAGCCCAAATTTGTTTATAAACTATTATATATTCATCCTTTTTTTATTTTATTTCATTGGCATTAATCAAACTTGACTTTTCAGAAAGGCCCATATAATGCCCAAGTACCGGATATTCAAACAGAAGTTGATTGCGAGGCTATTTCAATTTATAAAAAGTTAAAAATAAAAAGATTGCTAAAGGAGAATTGCATTGAACCCAAGACCTTCTATGAAACTTTTTAAAGCATAAATAAAAGTGAAATCACTACCTCTTATTCTATCGATTTAATCCTAAAATGTAATGCTAAAAATCCACTTAAATTATAACTCCAAGATATGAAAATATATTGTTTTTGGAATTGATGGGAAGGGGGGTTGTCGTTGGGGAGATTGCTGGGGAACGGGTGTTTTGCTAGTAATAGGATATCGTGTAATAGTGACCCACTGGGAGTATGTTCTATGATGATTATATTCGTATAAGCGTATTTTGTACCAAAAATACTATACTTAACTATAATTTTACCCCCAAACAATCCAATTCAATAATTCCAGTGATCGTAAATACGTACATACAGTAAATAGTACACGGTATCATAGTATATGTTAATGAGCCTTTAATGATCCCAGAGAAAATGTTCCAGCTAGAATTAACAAGGAATCATTGAGCAAAAATTTCAACGACGTGTCAAAATAGCTTGTACTACTTATAGTTTCCCACTATGAAGAGATACAACATTTTTACAGGGGAGCTAGTCCTAAAAGATTTTGTCTCCCTTCAAAAATATCTTTTTTCAATATCTTTTGGAGAAACATTTTTCACAGATGTGTTTTGGAAAAGCGAATTTGGTACTGGTGCACTATACGGACACTTCTATATACTGCTAAAGAAGTCGTTTGGTTAATGCTAATGAAATAAAACAAAATAGGATGAATACATAATGGTTTATAAACAAATTTGGGCTAAATATTTGCACAATAGGGGGGGGGGGGGTATAACATACCATATATTTAAATACTTAACCTAACCTAACCAGAGACAGATACCCGGTTATAATGGTTTATGAACAAAATTATAAGAGTTATATAAATGGCAAATTCCAAATTGTAATTTTAACATTCATATTAAATCACCCGTTTCATTCAATTCCACTCTAACAACTGTTTTAGTACCGGGTATCTGTCCCGGTATCTGTAGCATCTCCCGTTTGACATTCCATATACAGTATATAAAAGTGTTCGTTTAATAGTCTTCAAATTATACCAATTCTCACCGAAAAAATACTCAGAAGAGAAAAATGTTTAATTTGTGTCTTTTATTACTTAAAAACCAGAGCAATAGATCCCAAATGATACACAAACTCAAAAGAAAATCCAAAAAGGTCGTTTACTTAAAATGAATATGAAAATATAAAGTAACTAGGAAATATTGAAAAAAATGAATATATATAAAACCTATTCAAATAAAAACAATCGTCAAGGAAAAGAATCAACTAGAACTAAGTAAGCATATGGAATTAAAAGGGAATAAAACAAACTGAATTGGTATTAAACATCAATTCTTGCAGGAATGAACTGTACAGAGAGGATTGACACATGGCGGGTTTTTATGATTCATCTTGAAATCAATTTAGAGCCAAGAAAACCGAAAACAGTTTGTGACATACATGTCTGCCATTCTGCCGTCGAAATTCGATCAAATATGACAATTTTGTTGTTTGTGTTGACCTTCCTAATTTTTCCTGTTCAACTTTTTAGATTTCCTTAATACATTCAAATGTGTGTCAATTACAGAATTCATTTTGCAAAACTAATGTGCATTCAGTTTCCGGAACTATTAACTAGGAATTATAAAACAGAAATTTCATTAAACAGACAATTAACTGCATCAGTTTAGCGGGACTTAAAGAGAACAAAGGTTTCGACGTACTCTGTAAAACAATAAATGTTTGTAGAAGGCAAAAAATTGTATGTTCAGACCACGATTTGGCACTTACATGTTATAGCGACCACACTTTGTTCTTGATCTGTAATGAAACCAGTTTTCTGTGTCCACTCGGAGATAATCAGCTTAGACTCAGGGATATAAATAGCTATGCAGGTATATTTTAATTAAATATTTAATATACAGAGGTGGTTAAGTTAGGTATTTTAGATAATAGGTTCTGAGCGGCCTGCATTCCACAATTCTCTGTGGTAGTTTCCATTATTTTTGTTACTAAAGTATTTTCGTATATTCCACTATGATTGGCTAACTTCACTTCTTGAGTGTGGTCACAATAACACACAAGTACCCCAAGATTTTTATACACATAGGTGAGGAGGGGCAGATACAATATGAAGCGAAGGACACCTTTTGGCTCACCTCCCCCAAAAATTTTCAAATTGTATATGTAGTATTTAGTATTTTGCTTACTTGTGTTGTCTAGAGTTTTGTAAACAACACCCACGCCTTTGCAAAATCTCCTCTTAAAAGAAAAAAAGAAACACAAATAATTGCACAACCTTGAAAACTATCTTAAAATAAATAAAATAAAAACCTTCGTCGTCCTTGATATTAAGTTTCATATTGATTAACGATTATTTACCGTTATTGAGAATAATTTCACATCATGCGTGAACAATAATTAACTAAAAACTTGATTATGATTTTTTCTTTCTTTTTTAATTCAAGAACGTCAGAAGAACACAAGAAGCAAATCAAAGATAAATAGATAGAAGAATAATTTTCGTCTCCAGAACACCTTTGTTAAAAATGTTCTTGGCTTCTGCTTTTAAATGCCTTCATAGTAATTTTTTTCCCTATTTGCCAAGTAATTACAGAGCTTGCAGTGACCGTGCATGTATCACCCGGGGGGCGGGGGGATTTCATTCACCATATAGGCTCGTTTTGCGAATGACGGATGACATATTGCCGAAGATTGTTCTTTTCGGCCAACTGTGTAGGGCTAAACGGCAAGCAGGTAGTCCGCGGTTGGGGTGGGAGGATGTCATAAAGAAAGATTTAACGGAAATGGAAACTTCCTGGGAGGGTGTAAAGAGAGAAGCTTTGAATTGATTGGGATGGAGGAGGACCATGCGTATCTTTGTTGGCCTCAGGCAGCTTGGTGCTGCGATGAGTTGTTAGTAGTAGTAGTATCAACGCTTAGCAAGCTCCACCAGGTCGTTCAGAAGGTTCATTAGAAATACGTGACTTACACACGACAGAAGGATTTTCTTTTTTCCACATTTCTAACAAACCTGTAGATCCACTTAGAAGAGCTTGGCTATATACTGATATACTAAATGAAAACTAGTTACGTCATGATACCAATACCAAATTTCCATCCTCCAATCAAGATACCTGCAGATAAGTTTCTAGGAAAGATAAGAAAATTTTCTATTTTTCTAAGGGGGGGTTAATATGTGTTTTTATGGAAAGATGGTACCAGTGCATGTTAATAGCTCATTACTGCAGAATAAGAATAAGACCTCTTATTCTTTCAAACTACTGCATGTTACGTCTCATTAAAATGCACTAATGACGTGATGATGATTCTCCTCTCGCCACACAGCCCAAGAGACAACATGAATTATTGTATCATATACTGTTTACTTTAATGCATACATTTTCGTCCGCTGGAAACATTAAAGTGAATTATTTGGGGATAAAATTATATTCAGAAGTTGGAAATGTGGTTTAAGTTTTTGGAATAATATGTTTATTACCTGAAACGGTTTAGTCTTTGGAATCATGCGATTTTTTGTCGCTTTTGTATTGTCATGTTATATTGGTGATTATGGTCACTTTGAGAACGATGCTGCCCACAGAGATTGATTTCCTGTAAAAAGCTTCAAACTTAGTATATTTTTTTTTATTTATCTAAAGTTTTCAGAGCATCAAATAGCATTTTACATTTTTAGACACAAAAGATCCAAATGACATCAGCGGGACTTTAAATTCCTAAGTTCAAAAATTTTAATTTCCATGCATCCATTTGTGCTTTTGAAAAATGTTTTGACAGATAAGAGCCCATTAGGCCCTTTAGGTCCTTTGTTCGCCTGTGAGTTCAGTCGACTTCAGTCTCCTAATGAGTCAACCCAAAATCTTGGTCATCCCCATAGCAATTCAGGTGGGCTTTCCCAGTAGGCAAAGCTCATGTAACAATGTGAACAACCTAAGATACCCAATTGCGTGCAAGTCCTGTGGACAAGGTCAGGCACAAATCTTTGAATCATTTTTTAGTCTCCAATTGCCTTCAAATAGCTCAAAGAACTGATAGACTATTTGAATTTTCTTTACTGTATACCTATCTACCTTTGTTCTGCCCTAGAATGGATGATAGATTATATATCAACAAGTGAAATGAATATTTTTATACAATTCTGAATCAGTTATCAGAGAGATTGTCTTGACTACTCTATTTAGCCATGGGCCTGAAGTTTTTATTCACTTCCACCAAGTTGATTTCAATTAACAAAAGAGGATTATCTTATGGAGCTATAACATGGAGACCTGACATCTGTCTCCTTTTTGTCAAGATAAAAGGAAACATACACCATAAATTGGAATAATTTTGAATTCGCTTAGAATATTTGAATTTAATTTCTAACCACTGAAAAGAGCATAAAACGTGGTTTAGAATATGTTCCCTTTATCCCCATTAGCCTCATTCTTCAGAGCAACCACAGGCGACAAACTTTTATCCGTTTTTTGGCTCTCCTAAAAAGTTATAAAAAGGGCGTATGTCACCCTTTTAATAATCACAGCCGAAATTTAAATAACCCCGATCATCCTTCTGTCTTCTGCTCTAGCTAAGATGTAATATTAACGAGTTTTCTTTTATTTTGATTTTTTTTTTTTTTTCAAACCAGCTTATCTTGTCTACAATACCTAGCCTTATGCAGTCTAGGCTAGTGTACTTATCTAATTAAGGGGGAGAGAAAAAAAACGTAAATAAGAACGAATAAGGAGGACAAGACAATATGGACGCAAAAACGCTCCACAAATACTCGTGGGTGTTACCATCAAAAATATAAGCAAGTGAACGTTTTCAAAACTTCAAATATAACGTTTTCGTGAACATTTTCGAACCTTACGAATGTTGACGAACATTGTGAACCATGTGAACGTTTCCGAACCTTAAATATTTTTCACACTCTCAAACCTTTAAATATATTTAGATATACTATCTATTTTTTTATTTTTTTTCAGATTGCATGTTTCTGTGTTGCCAACTCCATTGCCTCGCACTTTAACTGGAAAAATTCAGTAGACGAGACCAAACCAATAATAGTCGAAGAACGTCCAATCCGACTAAGGCGAGAGCATCCACGTAGACAAAAGAATACAGGACATAAAGCCCAAGAGAGAGTAGCGGAAGATGCAGGATATAAGGTAGAAGGCGGCCCATTCAACTTCTACTCAAACAACGAAGGACCGTTTGGACTTCAAGATTGTAAACTCTTTGGTAATTGTAAAAATAACGACAGAGTTCAACGTCCACAAAGACAAACACCGAAACCAGAAATTGAAGAGTTTAAAGTAGGCCAAAGTATAGCTTTTGGGCCAGAAAAAGATTCCAATCAAGATTTTCGTGGTCAAGGCGGTTTTGATAATGGGGACCATAGTTTCTCAGGAAGACCACAAAATGAAGACTTTTTTAGTCAGAGACCTAGTTTCGACTCACCAAGAGATGACTTTCGACGGCCTAACGGTGTTAGAGGAAGCAACAACTTTAATCAACAAGGCTTATTTGGGGGAGTTAATGAACTTGCTTTAGAAGATTTTAAAAATAGGCCACCAAGAAACCCAGAAGATTTTAGAAACCAACAAAATGGTGATTTTCAAAACGGACCAAATGGCTTTGGCCAATTAGACGGACAAGATTCATTCCGAGGGCCACAAAACGGGCCAAATTTCTTTAGTGATCAAAACAGACCAAACAGCTTTAGAGGACCACAGGGAGGACAAGATTCTTTCGGAGGGTCCCAAAATGGGCCAGATTCTTTTAGAGGACCAGAAAGTGGGCCAGACTCTTTTAGAGGGCCACAGAATGGATATGACTCATTTGGAGGGCCCCAAAATGGATTTGAAACTTTTAGAGGGCCACAAAATGGCCCTAACGGTTTTAGAGGCCCACAAAATGGTCCAGAATCTTTCAGAGGACCACAAAATGGTCCAGAATCTTTTCAAGGACCTCAAAATGGACCTGAATCATTCAATGGACAACAAAATTCCTTTAGAGGGCCGCAGCACCACCCTGAAGGAAGCAATCAAAATAGCCTCCAAGATTTTCCAGGGGGCCAAAACGGTTTTAGAGGACCCCAAAACGATTTCAGAAAACCTCAAAGTGACTTTCAGTCAGGACCCTTAAATGAATTCAGAGAACCACAGAACAACTTTGGCAACCCTGGACAATTCTCACAAGGACAAAATTTCCAACAGAAGCCAAACACATTTAGAGATGTCACACAAGGGATACCAGGAAATCAACCGGGGAAGTATAATGGACCAGCCCAATTCGGTCAAGGAAATTCAGCACGTCCTCAACGCAATCCAGCACAATATAGTGGAAACAAAGGACCGTCAGCGCCACCAGCTAATACTAACAAGCGTCCTATGTCAGCCTTTACTAACTTCTTTCAGAAAATTTTCTAAACAGACAAATTGTTATTTATTATAAGTTTCAATAATTTTATAACTAAAAAAAAATAATTTAATAATTAAAACTTTGTTGTTTTTTTCTTATCTCTTCTAGAGAAAATTTCTAGTGTCTCGTTACTTCGCTCTTTCTAATGTTTAGAGTCATATTTACTACAGAATACATCTGAATTAAGTCCAACTAGTGGCATTGTAAACCAACCTAGCATTGCACTAAATAATACGAGAATTCTGTCTTTAATTTTTGCCAAGAAAATCCATCCGCAAAATATTTTTGCAAAATTTTGCTATGGGAATTTTTGTAACTTATTCAGTTGCATAAATGTTGGTGGAATTTGCAAGCAACTCCAGAAAAATGAGTCCTTACATTCACCACAACGTTGCCACTAAGGCTTAGCTGCAATGCTGGCTGCTATTGAGTCCAGGCAAACACAAAAAAATGAGGAAAAAATTAACAGAATAAATAAGGAAGACGCCACAGGGGAAGGGGAACTGACAAATTGGAGACGAGGTGAGATGAGGGGAGCGGTACACAAGGTGAGGTACAAGCGGTGCACAATTGTATTTGATTATTATACACAAGGCGAGCGGAGCGGTAGGCCCGAGCCTATCTGAAGCACCATGATTTGTGAGATTAAAATGCAAAGTAAAAACAGACTTAAAATTTTACGCTTTTAAAACTTTAAAAAATCGTTAAAAATAGACAAACTTTACTATGTTTGAATTTAATTATACTGTTCACTGCGACTAATAATTCAACCTGTTATTTACAGCAAAAAACTTGTAATCTCCTAGTTTAAAAAACCATTAAGCAAAATCTCGCATTTTTTTTTATTTGAAACACATTTTGATACAAATCCCTTTGGGAGGGACTTAAGCCCCCTACCAAATCACGCCGTTGACCCCACTCACAGGTAGAATTATAATTTCCCTTCCCCTTTCCAGACCACCAAGATAATGAAAGAAGAAGATTAATTGTAAAACTGCACCCTCTGAGACCTGTACTCAACCTGACCTGTAACCTTCATGGAAAACATTCAGCCTAACCCAGCACTTGTTCAATCGAATTTAGCACCAAATTCCACAGCAGTTATAGCATAGCCAAAAGACTATAGGAAGCTTTGTCAATAGAGAAAATCCTCATTTTCTCGTTAATCATAAATTATTCTTTCCTTTTAGTTGAGAATATATTACTATTATTTATTGAATATATTGTTATTCCTGATAATTATTAATAATAGTAGTAAATTTCATTAATTATTATTAATATTATTATTTACTTCTAACAATAGTATATTGTTATTGAATATGAATATTAGTATTGAGAAAAGGCAACTACTTCCCAAATTATAATTTGGGTCTTTTTTTGGACAGTGTTAAAAAAGAGTTGGTTATTGTTTATGTGTTGTTTTTTTCTTTTTTATTCCTTTCGATAACAGTTTTATTTTTTACTTTCTTATTGTTTGTCTTATATTATTATTTACTGTTACGTTTGTCCTCTTTACCGATTATTGAGCTTAATGTTTAGTCTGCTTATCATTATTATCGAAAGAAATAAGTTAACTTTATTACTTATATCTACAATACCTCAGCTCCAAAGTAATCGTAATTAATGATTTCATTAAAATTTTACTAATTCAGGGGGGGTCGGCAGTTGTTTCCCAGATTTTTAAAGACACCTTTTTGGGGGTATTTTCACATAGACAAATCAAAAAAGAGATTGAACCAACCCCTATGTTTGAAAATATTTTTTATACATATACATTACAAAAAAGGGAAAAATACTTCCCCCCCCCATATTTTAATAAATTGAAAAAAAGGTACTTGTATGATATACCCACTACCACTTAAGAAGTGACATTAGGTTAATCCTAAAAAAATATACCTAAGTATGATACAAATATAATACTTTAGAAACAAATTTGGGCTATATATTTGCGCATTAAGGCGGAGGTAGGGGTAAAGTGCAGCGGATCTGCATGCAAAATGTGTTAGCTATACTTATTCTGCATATTATGAAGCAAGAATTGCTTTCTGACTTCACAGTGTCCAAATACTCTACCCCCACCTCCACCCCCCTAATATACAAATATATGGCCCAAACTAAATATTTCCCATCTATTCTGTCACTTCTCTTGGTCTTGTCTCACGCTAAGTAGAAAGAAACTAGAAAAAGAAACCGGTTTACAGTGCATCAATGCATGAAAAACTTTAGCGGTAGTGAGTATATCACACAAGCACCAAAATAAATTCAAATGCATCTATATGTTTTAATTTTGATATACTAAAATATTTTCTATATTTATTTTTTCATAGTATATTTCGCGGCATTAGGCCGATCAAAATACGCCCTGAATCTGGCTGAATCACCCTCAATTCAACTCCACCCAGCAGTTGAGACACTTTTATGAAGGCGCAACGAGAGACAGGGGCGGATCCAAGATTTCTTTCAGGGGGGGGGGATAGGTTGATCCGATAAACTTGCCTTAGGAGCAAGTTTATTTAACGCAAACTTGCCTTAATTAAGTAAATTACGCTACTTTAGACTACGTTAGAGGTGGGGGCACCCCCCCCCTCCTCCCCTGGATCCGCCACTGATGTGAGAAAGCGTCTATGAGACGAGTGGATATACTTGCAAATGGTAGTCGTTGACGCCAGAGCAAAGCCTTTGTTCAAAGATCTCGGTTATTCTTTGAAAACTCAAACCTGTCCACATAGTCCTATTCTGGATTCTAGGAGTGGAGTCAGGTAAGTTTCAGGAGCCTCAGCGAAAAAACAAGCACCGATATTCTTTAATTAGTCTTGTTTTTGTATTTATAAGGAGATAAGATTGTGCTTGATAGAAGAAGACATTTGGAGCAAAGAATTGCTCCCAGCTATATGGCAAAGGAGAGTCCAATCAAGGTGAGCAGCCTATGTGGTAGTTGAAAAAATACAGAGGAGACCATCAGCTGATTTTGTTTTATAAGAAACACAACGTTCTGAGAAGAAATATGCGAAAAACCTGATATATTGAAGAGCAAACGGAAAGAAAATATTGTGGACACGTCACGGTTTCTTGGAAAAGCTCTCCAGTTATGGAAAGAATGTAAATAGTGTTTATATTATATGTGTATTTATTGTGTCTCTTTCCTTGTTAATTTGTGTATGGCCTATGGCTAATAAACTTAAACTTATATTGTACCTAAGTTTAACCATTCAGAATCATGCATGCTACGTGGACCACTCACGGACTTGTTAAGCTAATAGACACAGTGTCTTGGCTCAATCTTATAGCAGTGGAATTCTAGAAGACTTCTAATTCAAATAGCCAAGATACATTGATAAATTCACTTTCAATGATCTTAAATCCTTTGCGGACTCTCCCGCAATAACGAAGACTGATAGCCTACTTGTTGGTACTGCAGATCTTAAAAAAAAGAGACAAAAAACAAACACAAAACATGTAAAAAAAAAGAAAGAAAAATGGTAAAAACAAAAAATTAAAAGTTAACATGAAGTTCAACTCACCGATAGTCAGTAGGGTGGGTATTGCGTTTCCGAGGTGAGAGGCATCTAATTCTGACTTATAAATAACTGGTATATAATTAGATGGCTCCATATTCAAATCGTGATGAGCAGCTTCGAGATTCCTTTCAAAGGAATCCACAGATCCGATATTGAACCACAAAGTTTTCTGAAAAAAGAAATATCAGCAAAGCGTAGTAAGTAAATAGGCATATTAGAGTTTTATGTTTTTTTTTTTTTTTTTTTAAGCTAATTCAAATACTCAGAAGACAGAAAAGATGCAGCAGTTGTTCTTAGTAAAATATTTTAGGGTTTTTAGTTCTAGAGGTTTTAGGTTTTTAGTTCTGGAGAGTTTTTAGTTTTAGTTCTAGAGGTTTTAGGTTTTTATTTTTAGTTTTCAGACTTTCCATGGGCTTGGAAAGAGTAAGAAGTCTTTCCAAACCCACTAAAAATACAAGTTTTGCATTTCATCCATTTGCATAAATTCATTTGATCATGAAGAGAACCCCTCCCCATGTCACCTTCCTTGGTCATCTCTCACTTCCAAGCATTTCTTTTTTTTTAGTTTTTTTTTTATTAGAATCTAAAAATCTGTGAAAGATTACTTAGAAGAAATATCATTTTTTTCACAAATACATTTTTTACTGTAAATTTTTCAAACTTTCCAAATTTTCTTGTTTAGATCTTTTGACGAATTTATAATACACCCAAATTTTTTTTTTCCTTCTTCTAGAGACCTATTTCGCAGATAAGTGAAGGCTGACACGAACTAATCAATTTTAGTATCCATAATGTGGTTCCAGGTTAAGCCGCATATTTCCTCTCATAATTGTATCATTTTCCTTATGATCATATTGTAGATACAATTTCACGCATTTCCCACTGACAAACACAATTTATAAAATAAGTTAAAAACTATCAATTGAGCAAACAAGTTTATAAAACTGGATTGTCAAATTACAACTTTTGAAACAACAAAGTTTATAAACCCAGTCCATAACAGGGCAAAATCAATCAGCAAAATCCCCATCTTTTTTTCGACTAACTTCTGTTAATTTTTCCAGAATACCATTTACCGTAAAGAAAAAAGGCGTTCGTAGGGGGGGGGGGGGCAACCGGGGCAGTTGCTCCGAATGCCGTGGCTTCGGGGTTCCGTGGCTGGGGAATCGCCCCGTTTGATCCAATTTTTCACTTTGATTAGGCTTTTTTTGCTTATATTTGAGTCGGGAGGGGGGCTCTGTAATTAATTTTTCCCCGGGCACCCCCAACCCTAGAAATGGCTCAGACCATAGATATGTTACTAGAAAAGTTGACCATCTGGATCATAAAATCATACACTCAGCGAAGTCGGGTCTCGCTAGTAGAAACAGCGCTGTTCTAGTGTTGAGTGGTTTCCCGGATAGCACTAGAGCGGCCGATACATCTATTTTGTTTATAAGAAAGTTAAAAAAAAAAATTATGCAAAAAGGTAAATAAACCTTGAGGGTTTTTTGGAGAGTATCTAGGGAAGTTGGTAGTTTGTGACGAGGGGATGAAAGAGGGGGGGATATTCTTTCAAGGAATAAAAAATTTGTTTCAAAGAATATATATTTTTTCTTTTTTCTGATGGTGGTCTCTTTTTTATTTTGTATGTTTTATTTTCAAATAATATTAACCTTTTTTTTTATTTGAAGAGATAACAATTTAGTTTTTTTGTACATTTTAAAGTTCAAGCATGAATAGAAGATATAGCCAACCCCAGGACTTTTGCCCTTTATGTGGTGGTTTAGTTTTCTGTTTCTGTTAAGTGTAAGCGTTTCTGTTAAGTATAAGTTTAAGTGTTCTGTTAAGTTTTCTGTTAAGCGTTAAGTGCAAGTGTTTCTGTTAAGTGTAAGTTTAAATGTTCTGTTAAGTTTTCTGTTAAGCGTAACGTTTATGGCTTTTTCTTTTTTGGTAAATAAAGTATCTAGGATTTTTGAAGGTCAAGGTTTCAGTAATTATTATGAAATCAGTGTTGTCAGTTAGAACTATCAGCAACAATTTACAAAACTATTAACTTACATTTCCTTCAACATTGCTACCGGGTTGTAACCTGACTTTCACCCACCGCTTATTAACAACTTCAAGCTTTTCTACAATCCCTCTCCCCATGTAAGTGTTCACAAAGTCCTTCCAGGTGATTTCTTGATATCCAAGTTCAAAATAACTAATTGCTAGCAAGACACCCGCAACACCTACAGCTGAATAGAAAAGAATCTTGTCACGTCCTTCTGGTGCTTTCCTAGAAAAGGATAATCGATATTATATATATATATATATATATATATATATATATATATATATATATATATATATATATATATATATATATATATATAGCAAGATTACATTATAGCAAGGTTTAAAATACAGTAAAAAGAAAAACAAAGCCAAGTGGATTTGGTTTACTCTAATTTCCTTACTTCTGAATGTTTCAGAGGGATTCAAGCATTATTTCCAGCATTTTAGCAGATAGAAAACTCAACTGGATTATGCCGGGTAGCCGTGTGCTAGTGACAAAGGAAATTGTCAGTCACAAATGCCCAATTAGAAGCAAGGCTTGTTTATAACCAGAAAGCGAAAATTGTCAGGAATATTGACTGAAAAAAACAAAGTTTTTTGAAAATTGACCATGCATCTATTTTCGTAACCAATATTTCTCAATGAATTGAAATTAATAGTTGGATCTTAGACATGATTTTGCTAGGTTTTGAACAGTAAAATTCATTTTTTGAAGCTGACAACAAAATAAAGAGAAAAAGGAAAAATTAAAAATTTAAATAAGGTAAATAAGAAAATCTAAAATAAGAACCCTTCTCACTCGCAGGCTGGATTCATTTGTGATTAGTGTAATTACATTTAAAATAGCAAAAAAAAACAATTCTTTTCTAAACTATAAACAGAACAAAGGGAACTACAATAACAAACTAAAGCTGCATTTTTACGGTTTTGGGCTTGAAATTATCTGCCTCAACACAGGGTGGTCAAACAAAAACCTTTAATTAGTGGGCTAATTAGTCCTGCCCGTGGACCAATAACAGTAAGAAAGTATGGTTACGTTTTTGCAATTTTTGAGCTTACAATTATCAGCCTCAACACCAAGTAATCAATTGATAACCCTTTAATTAGTTATTTGTTAAAGCTCAATATTTCGTTGGCAATTTAAAACTCAGAAATTGTAGAAGTGTGTGATTTCTCGTTCTATTGTATAATCGTTACACTTATAGTGTTTTGATATTTTGTATCCATATTCAGTAAATAATTGTGCATTATCTTGGTACTTTCCCAATTATTAAAACAATATAATTTTTTATTTTACTTAGCCGTTTCATCGTTCAGCTGCCGCTACTGAGGAAAAGAGATAGTTGAGATAATTTCCAATGGATCCAGAACAAAAAAAGTAACAAAATAGAATTTAACCCTTTAACCCAATTTTTTTTTCCTTTGACTGCACCCCACTTTATTCAGAGGCTCACTCTTTACCCCTTTACCTTGGGATCATTCTTTACAGTTTTGTACATTGTTTTTTTTTATAATTTTGTTTACTCTTATTTTCAAATATGTCTGGAATTCGGCCGTTTTCCGTCTTTAGAGAGCAAAACAAAATAATAGCCAGCTAAGATTTCATAGAGTCACTGTTCTCTATTTTTCATATTCTTCATGTTTTTCTTTTCCATTTTCTCCACATTCTTCTTTTTCTTATTTCATTTCTATTATTATTCATTCTTCTTATTCGCATTCTTACCCAAAAAGGGTAAAATTTATTTTCTTCATGTTCTTCTCTATATTTCACATACCTCTTATTTAATATTCTTTGTGATATAATTACAAAATGAAATTTCGTACAGTAAGCTGTACGAAAAGTGTGGTTTCTAGCTTTATAGGGTCATAATGGCAGAAAGGTTGAGATGGCTAGGACACACTCAGTTGATGAAGGATTGCCAAAGATCGTGCTTATCAGCTAACCATCTAGGGCTAAGCGAGAAGGATATCGTCGCCAAATAGGGTGGGAGGATGCCGCAAGGAAATATTTAAAGGAAATTGAAACTTCTTGGGAAGGTGGAAGGAAGTAAACTTTGAATAGATTGCGATGGACGACAGCGTGTGTGGATGTGTTGATCTCAGGAGCCTTGGTGCTGTTATGAGTTGTTAGTAGTCATAGTAACAACAAATGGATTACCATAACTCAAAAAGATTACAGATTGCATAAATACTTTCACTCTTATTGTCCACAATTATTTGTGGATTCTTCACAGAAAACACAATCATTTAGAGGGCGGGGCAGGGAGAGGGGGGGGGGTTCAAACCAGGAAACTACCCCCCTAGATATGGTCTTGGCTACAAGCTTACCTTTTTTGACTACCATACTTTAGATTCGAAATTTGGTAATTGGCCACTCAACTGTTATAACTCTGAGAATTTAAGAAAAATAGTGGCTTCAAAATTTATCTTTTTCTAAGCCTTAAAAATAAAGGATCTGTTGACAAAAACTTTTTTACTATCTTAATGGTTACTTTTTACTGAAGTTTCATGAAGAATCAGAATGCTATCCAAGGGCATATATTACAGAAACTGTAAACATTGCAGGATTTTGGGGGAGGAATATTTCAAAAGCCCCCCACCCTCTTATTCGTACGTCCTTGATTGCTGGAAGCACAAATTAATTGGTGTTAAGCTGTAAATAATATCCTTCCAAAGTTATATCACTTTAACTACCGTGCTTATTTGTCTTACACAAGACCTTACTCACGGGATTTTGGGGCATAGCTCTACCCTCTGCAAAATGAAAGATCACATAAAAGTACGCGGTTTTTTATTAATTTTTCGGCGAGAAGGATGTTCGGGGGAGGAGGGGTACGTAAACAAATTTCAGAAGCACATCATCAATTTTTTCTATGCATTTTGGTATGTTTTTACAAGTTGGACAAAAATTTGGGAGGGGGGGGGGGGGGTTTGAAGCTGGTAGCCCCCTAGATATGATCTTGATGCTAATCTTCTTTTTTTAATCTACTATTGAAATTTATTAGAATACAGAAATCAACATAAACAAGCTTACCCTTTCCCACTACCAAAGTTCAAGTTAAAATTCCATTCAGGAGGTTTGCCTGAAGATGATTTCTGTGATTCCGGTGCCTTGTTTGGCTCTGCACTTTTAGAAGGCTTTGCTCCTTCTTCTCCCTTTCCATTCTTAGCATGTTCTTCATTGCTCCTTCGTGGTTTGGGTTGGAAAAACTTCTCAAATCCTTTTGGTGGTCGTTCACTTAATAGCCTAAGATCTTTCAAAACTTCAAGAAAATGTGTTGAGCCAGGAGTTGAGCCACCAAAAACAAGTTTTTCAAGTTGTTTTTCGATCTAAAATAAACAATATATTTGAGACAAAATTTATTGCCTTTTCCAAGTTGGCTAATTAATTTGAAGCTGATAAATTCCATCAAAGTAATAATTTAATACATGAGGAGCATGTCTGCTCCAAGAGATTAGATTTACTTGTGATTGTAAACACAAATGTACAACACAGAACTAGTGTATGCACTTGCTTCCCGGACCAACTACCTTCAATATTTTAAAGATAAGTAGTTAAGCTAGGTGAATGAAACTGTCAGAGATATTCATGATTTATCTTTGAGTTGATTGCTGGAATTCTTATTCAGATAAGCCAACTACATTCTTTAAAATTACATTCCCAAAGCCTGACCTTATGGGCCTACAGTATATTGTCCTTATGGTAACTAATCATTTTTTACACATAATTTCTTTGATATTTTAAAGAATATAGTTGGCTTATCTGAATAAGACTTCCAGCAATCAGCTCAAAGATAAATCATGAAAATTTCTGACAGTTTCATTAAATTAACACACCTGGCTCTAACAAAGTTACTGTAGGCCCCTATTCTGGCATGTGGCTTGTTGAAACTTAGCACACTTTCTGTTTTATTTTATTGTCATACTGGACATGGCAAGATGTATTACATAGTCTATTTATCAACTTATATGCATCATTCGCCTCACCTCTCATGTGCCTAAACACTAGGCTTTGGACTTTAATAATTACTGGCATTCTCTTTAGACATGAGTTCTTCTCTGAAAGTCTGCAAGAAATTAGAGGAAAACATTGTGTATCTTCTAAGGCTTCCTTATTCATCTTGAATTGAGATGTGGCTTATACTGAACACTTTTTAAGCTTAGTTCTAACAAGGAATTTGAACAGTTTAATAAGGACTACTGGATGATGATTGGTAACCAGACAGGTATACTATTTCAAGAAGATTTCTCAAAATAAACTTAGATATATTAAATGAACTTAAGTGTTAGTTGACAAAAAACAAGCAATCAGTTCATGGTGGATCAACTTGAAACTCTAGTAAACATTGCTGGTAATACTCTTATTTAGGATTTGACCAAACAAAGCTTTATTTTAAAAGGATTCTGAAGTCTGAACTATCTCTTTGTGTTTATAATTAGTTTTTATGAGAAAGTCATCAGTGGTGCTGTTATATTCATATGCTTCAGTTGTCCACAATTATAAGACATTTTCAGTCTTCAACCAGAGTTCAACCTGTTAACACCTATTTGATTTATGCCTTTCTGCATTAAACTCAGTTAATTCAGTGACATAGTTGATTAACTGTAACCTTACTTCCGGATCTTGCCATCAGGTGAATTGAACTTTTTAACCCTTTATATTAACCAATTCAGTGACAAAGTTGATTAACTGTGACCTAACTTCCGGATTTTGTCACCAGTCATCAGGTGAATTGATTTTTTTAACCCTTTATATTATACAACCAAGTGATTAAAGGACAACCAAAGGACTAGAGACTGTGTCCTGAGTTCAGATTAAGGGCAACAATCAATTGCCTGGTATGTAGTACTTGCAATTCTTCCATTCATGAGCAATGTGCGGGGATAGAACGTTCCCAGTGGAATAAGAACTGGTTATGTTTGGATTAATTCTCGAAACAAAACGTCACCAAAAACCAAGAATATACCACTCCTAATTCTTCGAAAGCTAATGATACCCCATGACGACGAATGTCAGGACTAAATTCTTCAGAAACTAGTGATACCCCACGACGCCGATTGTCAGAAATAAATTCTTCCTTAAAAGAAATTTTAAATGATATCAGGTCGTCCCCCCTTGCCCCGACTTGCCAAAGGGATGGTAAAGCTTTCATTGCTGCCCAAAGCGAGTGTCAGACTATTCCCCTACCAGTTTTAACCAGTGTTGCTAGTTGCCAGACTGATTTTCTGCTAGAAACTAAAGATGCCAGTACCCAGGCGGATTTTGAATCTAATTGTGAGCCTTCTAATGATGCCTCCTGCCAGACCGAAAATTTTCCTTATGGCAATTGTGATTCCAGTCCCCTATGTGACCCTTCCCTCCCCTCCCTTTTAGTGCTGAAAAAAAAACTCGAGTTCATTACCAACGCAATTTCTACTTTCATTGATCTTAGGGTGAATATAATTAAGAACACACTTAAGTCTGTGAATACAAATAAAAAAACGCCCAATTTGAAACCAACTGCAATTCAATCCACAAGCAACAACTCCCAACACATGAATATTAATGAAGCAAGTGTCAACTCAAATATGAATTTAATTCGTCACCTATTTCCAGAGGTCAGTGGCAACTTAAATGAGAACTCAATCAATATTCCAGATCCAGGGGTCAGTGACAACTTGAGTATTATTAGTAAATCGGTTCCCGAAGCCAAATCAGGGAAGAATTCTATTGCCTGCTGTTTTCACTTGGCCAACAAGTGTATAAAAAAGAGTGATTGTACCTTTGCTCACCCTTGTATGTTTTTTTTAAATACTGGTCACTGTAACGACAATTATTGCTCCCTTTCCCATTCCAAACCCTGCCATAAATTTCAAAGTGGCCTTTGTTTTGAAAATAAGTGCATGTTATTACATTTGAAAAACAGGGATTATCGTGCTATAGCTATGCTCAGTAAAATTTTTAATAGTAAAATAGTTACAAGTACTCAATCAACCCAAAAGCAGAGCCCCCTTCATTCAATTAGTAAAATTGGCTCACCAGCGCATACTCTTCCTTTTTTATCCCAAATCCACCCTGCTCACTCAAAAAACTTCCACCTTTACCACCCAGAAAAAAACTCCATATTCCCAGCAAAATACCTTCCCTCTTAACACTCCAGTCAACCCCTCCCAAGTTGAACCCCCTGAAAATACCACCGTCTTATTTCCCTCCCATATATTCCTGCCTCCGACCCATGTGTTTAATCCCTTGTGCCCACCCTACCAGGGTGACTCAGGTCTGAGACCTTTTACATTTAATAATTGTCTTGTATTAAATCCTAATTGTTCGCACTTCCCGACAACTGAAAACAAGTCGCACCTTCCTCATCATGCTTCGGCTGCATCCTCACCCTTCCCTCCACCTCCAAATCCCCAAGGTAAATCCTTCTCTTACCCTACTTCTCCACAGCATCATAATATTAAATTGAAACCCCACCCAGGAAATTCTCAAACACACCAAGTATCCCTGTCAAAATTCCCCAATCGGTTTGTTGTTCCCAAACTGTTAGTTACTAATGCCGAAAGTCTTAATTTTGAAGAGCTTACTGAACTTGAGGTGCTTTCAGAATCAAATCTAATCGATATTATAGCTATTACAGAAGTACAGTCCCACAACCCAGGGTCTCTGCGCCTGACAAATTATTCAGAGTTTATTAAACTCCATCCTTTAGACCACCCACTTGGAAAAAAAGGTGGCAGTGTTTTGTTCTTTACTAAGAGTAACCTTTACCCAAAGGTTATTTGAGTCCCTAGTTTATCCGAGTACGATGAAATCCTCTGGCTAAGTATTAGACCAAAAGTTCTCCCTTGTCCATTTAATATTATTGCAATAGCCTAGCTGTTTTCTATTACTCCCAAAATCAAAATATCGAGTCAAAATGTAAATTCATCCAGCAATTGCAGACCAGTGCTGATTTTGTTATTTCTAAATATCCCAATGCTGGTCTTTTTTTAGTTGGCGATGCAAACAACCTTAAAATGGATTCTTTTTGCTCCTCACTTAAAGCTAAGCAGATTCTTAAAATACCAATGACTCAGGGAAATACCTCTCTTGATGTTATCTTAACTAATATGTATAATTTTTACAACTCTCCCTCAGCTCTGCCTCCCTTAGGTGGGAGTTATCATCTTTTGATTCTTTTATCCCCCTCCTCAAATTTTAATCATTCTTTCTCAATACTTATGGCAGTTATCACCCTCTTCAAAATTCTGGTCTTCTTTCTTTTGGTATGTGGCTGAATACTGAAGATTGGTCTGATGTTTATAGTTAAAAAAATATTGATGAGAAAATGGCTTTGTTCCACAAAATGCTAATTGACAAATATCAAATTTGCTTCCTGGGAAAAAATTTAAGCTTTTCAAATTGAAGCTTTTCAAAAATGATAAACCAGATGAAGCCAATAAACTAAGAAAATCAATTAAAAGAGAAATTGGCACAATTGTACTACAAGAATAAGGTCAAAATATTGTTTACTAATAAACCAAAAAACTGGTATTCTGAGGTTAAAAAGCTGTGTGGCAGGAGGCTTGAACAGCTTAACTTCAATCAACCCGAGTCCCCTGATATTACTGCCAATAATCTCAATAAATTCCTTGCTTTCATTGTCCAGAGTCTTCCACCACTATCCGACCAATTACCATCAGGAGCCCTTTCCCCTTCTTTACCCACTGTTTCCCCATCTGAGATAGAAAGAAGAATTCAAAACTAAGAAAGACAAGTATTTGTCCTTTGGATATCCCCTTTCCTCTTATTAGTGTCTTTGGTGATTTCTTGTCTAAGCCCTTGTCTTTCCTGTTTAACAAGATTACTGAGTCTGAGCAAATTCCTACAATTTGGAAACAGGGGTTTCATAACCCTTTTGAAAAAGAAAAACGGAAAGCCTGGTTTTCAAGGTGTCCAGCCTATTACTCTTACTCCTATTTTATCGCAACTTTATGAAGGATTACTTGCAGATTGGCTAAAGGAAAAAATCCTACCTCTTACTGACTTGAAACAATTTGGGAACCTAAAATCCACCTCTACTTCCCATTACCTCGTTTCTCTTATTGATCACATCGGGAAAACCCTTGAAAAGCCTAATTCCTGGCTAAATGTAATTTCCATCAACCTTCAGAAAGCATTCAATCTTGTTAACCACAATATTGTAATTGAGAAACTTGTCAACGAGTTCAATATTGATCCCTTACTGGTGAAATTAGTTGCCTCCTTCTTAACAAATACATTGCAAATTGTCAAATACCAAAATCATTATTTAAATCTTCTCCCTGTCCACAACGGCATACCCCAAGGTACTCTCCTAGGTCCCATCCTTTTTTCAGTAATGATCAACAGCCTCGCAAAGGAATTTCCTGACTGATGGAATTTTTTTAATGACCTAGCGGTTGTTGAGACTTGCATTAGAAATGTAATACGTGACCCTATGAGCTTCCTCAGTCAAATTGGAGACGACGCCTTGGACATGTACATGACAGTAAACGCCTCTAAGTCTATGATAATATCGATTTGTTTCCTCAAATCCACGCCCTGTTTTCTTAGTCCTATCCCTCCTGAAATTTAAGCTCCTGAATAAATTCAGCGTCCCCTCCTGCCCACTCCTTAAGAATTTATACATCTTTTGTCTGCCCACATCTAGAATATGCTTGTCCAGTTTGGCACCCTGGTATCTCTTGCAAAGAATCGGAAAAAATCAAATCAATTCAAAAAAGGGCCTTGCTAATAATTTCCAAAGAAGGCAAGGTGCCACACTCTCTGCTCCTAAAAAAAGCTAGTCTGAAAACCCTGGAGCAAAGGAGGGTTTTGTTGTGCCTCCATTTTGCAAAAAATACCATAACAAAACCCTCGGACAGCAAGTATTTTCCCCAAACGTCACTCCCCATCCAGATTACGGCCACCTTGAGCTGTTTCTGAGCCCATCCCTGCTTTGTCCCCCATTCGCTGCATTACTTCCAGATATGAAAGAACTTTTATCCCCTTCATTACAGAAAAAAATGAATAAAATATCTCAATAGTTTCTTTTTTTTTCCCCTCTTTTTTCTTTATTAGTTGATGGTATTGCCCCGGTTCTTGCACTCTTTTTCTTGCCCCTCCCCCTTTCTTGACCAGTTTTTATTGTTTTTAACTCTTTTATTGATTTACTGTAGTTGAACTATTGACATTTTCTTAGTATCCCTTTTAATTTGAATGCATTTATGTCTTGCTCCAAGTTTAGTTTGACCAATTTTTATCTTTTTAATTTTTTAATTAACTTTTTCAAGTTTTAATTATTTACTTTTAAATGATTGTTCATTATGGTTTTCTCTATTTCGTTGTTGTTCTTTGCATTTTTAGTATAACCATTTATATTGTCTACTCCAAAGTCCGAATTTGGCCCTTTGTGGGCTTGTGATAGCGATTTTTTTAAATAAATATCTAATCTAATCATAAAACATCAATAATAATTTATAATATCTATAATTATTATCAATATTTATATTTATGAATATTGTCAGTATCTGTACACATGAATATTACTAATACTTATAATATTTGTAGATATTATGAACAAGGCTGTATCCAGGGAGGGTTAGAGGGTTTGAATGGCATACAAAAGGCAAATCCTCTGCTTGTTGAGTGCAAATCCTTTGCCCCTTGCACCATGTAAATTGCAGACTGGCACATAATATAAACAAGTCAGTGAGCTATGTTGGTCCTTTGATATTTAGCTTCATTCAAGCAATAAAAGACTTGATGCTCAAAATTATGCAATTGAAAATGCTTACATAGTTATGTAATATGTAAATTATGTAACTGAAAATGGTTTTTAACCATTATTAGACATAGCATATATTTTGTATGCAGGGTGGTTCAAAAGTTAGTATAGATCAAATAAATGACATTCACTTTGAGATAATAGATAAATTATTGTTTATGATAATTACATTTTTACATTAGATAATTACATAATTACATTTAGATAATTACAATTAAGCTTTATGCACAAGTTTTCTAGCTTTATTAATTACAACTAAATGGTCCAGTTTGTCAAAGGCTTTCAAAATATCAGCAAAAACAGTTTTTATTTACAATTTTGCCATTTATTGTGTTGATTATGCTTACAGTTCACTGAGCTGTGATGCACTGATAATCAATTTTGATTGTGCTACCCATTCAATGCAGATCATCAACATTGAAGCTAGATAGGTCCTTTTGGACCTTAGTTTGCTCTGAAGTGTGAAGAGGGGCTAGAGAAGATAATTTGCATTGAAAAATTTCCTAAAAATTTGATTGTTACCATATACATAAGCATAAAATTAAATAAGAAGAAATTGTAGGTCATGTCAACACTTAAGTACAAATTTGTATTGGTAAGACTGTGCATTATCTGTAGAATATAATGTTGCAAGGAAAATTGCTACCTACAGTGGATTACTAACAAGTAAAAATAAAACAAATCTTCTAAGTATACTTCCTTAAGGCAGTACAAGAGTAATTGCTATTCCTTTGATGTGCTTCTGAGAGCCAAGGCTAACAAGCCAACAGCTTCAACCCCTCAACACACATCACTTTCTTCTTCCTTTTTCTATAGCAATACCAATGCAAATACAAGTGGTAGATAATACTAATGGCACTGGGAATGAGCCAATCCCACAGCCTTTTGTTGTACAAATAGTTTATGGTTGTAGGCTTCATAGCAGCATAGAAGAGGGGGTAGGTGAAATGCCCTTCCTTCACCCTGAGACTAGTTTGAAAACCCTTGGAAATAACTTAATAATAGTATATGAAAAAAAATCCCTATCTTACATCCTGATTCCCTTTTATTTAAAAAAAAAATTAACTAGCAGAAATAGGGCAAACAGCAACAAAAGTACATTATTTTCAAAGTACCAAGGACATCAAAATAAACAATAGGCCCCCTGAACCCATCTTGGGTTAATAGATAATCGACAATAATAATTCATTTGGAAACTTTGGGCATTAATTCAGACAAGTTACAAGACATAGTTTAAAAATGAGTCGAACAGCAGACAAAGAGAATTAACACAAAAAGAAGACAATGCATTAGTGGTTAAACTAAACAAAGAAAGTATATACTCATCATTGGTTATTGGTGGTAAGTGAGTAGTATAAGACACAGTTCAAACAGGAAAAAATGTTATCACAGTTGCAACAGATTTTGACAAATACACTTTTTTGTATTTTCATTTTAAAATTTTTTTGGGGAATTGTCTTTGATAAAGACAAAAGGATCCAGTAATAAATTCAGGGCCAAAAACATATTCTGGGAAGGTATTGATAAGCTGATATGTTAACCATCTTCTGATTTATATGTTTTATAAATTTGTTTACTTGACAGGTCTGTCAAGTAGACAGACCTATTGGAATTTTGATAAAATAACATTATAGCTCAATTTTCAGTTTCCTTTTCTCTGAAAATGCAATTCCTATTATTTGAGTAAAATTTCAAGCCATATCAATGGGTAAACAACAAGTAGAACAATAGGAAAATTTTTATATAAAGCAGTGGAACACAACTTTAATGAATATTTTGATCCTATATCCAAGGGCCATCCTTGGCAAAACAAATGTAGAAAAAATGAATATAAAAGAACTCACATTAAAATAAAATCTTTAAAACTAAAATATTTTCAAAACAGCCCTAGCATCATTACTTCAAGGAAGTTCAACCAGTTGTTGTTTATGATAGAAAGGTAGTGTGGTCTTTGTTGCTATTTATATCAATGGGTTTTTTCTGAATTTAGGAAATGTATTTGCAAATCTTAAAAACCTCATAAACTTGGATTAAGCAAAGTTGTGAGGCTGAAATAGTTTTCTTGTACTTCATTCAAGCAGAAGATCTATTTTTCTAGTTTTTACTTATATAAAAAGAAATGATTTTTAAAGGTCAAAATACCTTCCCAGGACATACTTTAGCCTAATCTGTAGAAACACCCCTGAAAGTTTCATTTTCCTAATCTAACTACTTTCAAAGGTAGCAAAAAGAAGCTTGTCTAGAATTTTGCCAAAGGAATTAAATTGTGCAAAGAGAGAAAAAGTAGAGAAAAAGGAACTGATAACTGAAAATTTAGGTAACATAGTGTTTTGTCAAAATTTCAATAGATTTGCAGTTTATATTATTGACCTACAAATAAAGTAAATATACCATTAGATATCATTTTTATGCTCTTTTTACATGTAATAATTCCTTTTCATGCAAATTCAATTTTAAGCCCTTTCAGGACCCTTGAAAACAATAATTTATTCTATATTTTTTGGATATAAAAATTGGTTTTAACATTTGTTTCAAACATACTATTTCATTATAAATCCATTTTGTAAAAGTTAGTAATATGAACTACAAAATATTTACCAACCTGTCAAGTAGCCTAAAGCAGCATTCACAAGCATGTCTATCTAGAATCCCATGTCTAGCCAGAATTCAATGTCTAGGCAATGACCGTTCACATGTAAAATTTGGTGCTTAGCTAAAACTACAAATTTAGTTTCAAATTGTCATTTCTAGCCAATCAACAGAGCTTATGTGGGCAAAACTTTCATATATTATAATCCCTATTTTTACTGTCACTAGCTAAAGGATGAGATAAGCAAAACAATTGCCTTAGTGTGCTTCATTATTATATCTGGTGTTGTACATTTGTCTAAAATAAAAAAAAACAATTAATGAGAACAAAAAAATTAAATTTCAGTTTATAAATGTAAACAAAAATGATAAAAATAAAGGAACTTAATACATTCTGATTGGCTGAAATCAAAAACTCTAGATGTTGGATTCTAAAGGCTAGAACTCAATGTCTAGCCAAGCACTTTGTCTAGCATGTCTAACTAAGCGCTAAATTTTACTTGTGAACGGTTGTTGCCCAGACATTGGATTCTGGCTAGACACATGTCTAGACATGGGATTCTAGCTAGACATGCTTGTGACACTGCTTAAGCAAATTGCTAAGACTTAGAAATCAGAATTCAAAATAAAAGCTTGCCAATATCTTCCCAGAGTATGCTTTTGACCCTTGATTCATTACTGAAAGTTCTATTTTCCTAACCTAACCCCTATCCAAGATAGAAAAAAGTAGCTAAACTAGAATTTTAGCCTTTATTTTCTACCAGACTTCTATCTAGGCTAGCCTATTTAAACTTAGTACTCTATGAATTTGCCTTTTAACTGATGGTTCTATTCATGTTATGTAGTTAAATTTGGGTAAATTTCTAGTGGGCCACAAAATTTAGCTAAGATGCAAGTGAAGACTTCATTTGATGTATTTTTTTATGCTCTTTCATAATTCAGTAATTGCTTCTGGGGCTAATTGCATCTTGAGCCCTTAAAGGGGCTACAAAGGTATTTTATATGAATAATGAAAGAGCATAAAAAAGCATCAAATGATGTTTTCACTTTCATCCTAGCTAAATTATGTGGACAACTGCAAATTTACTATGAAATTTACCCACCCCACCCCCTAATGTGCAAATATATTCCCTGAATTGGAATATAGACCCTGAATTTTTTACAGCTAAGTTTCAAATTGCAAAATTCAGTGCTATTTTTGTTAATAGGATTAAAAAAAACTTTAAACAGTAGGAAAAGTTTATATTTGAGTTGCCTAATAAATTAGGTTTTAATTTTATAAATAAGTATTTTTGGAATACATTACTCTTGAACAACTTATTAATAAACTAGTGATAGCCTGTTTTTAACCACTTTTCAATAACTTAACTAATGTTGGTAACTTCTTTGTGTGGTAACAAAAATGAAATACCTTTGGGGCCCCTTTAAGGACTAAAGATGCAACTAACCCCAGAAACAATTATTGAATTATGAAAGAGCATAAAAAAGGCATGAAATGACATTTTCGCTTTCATCTTAGCTAAATTATGTGGCCCACTAGAAATTTACCTTAATTTGTCATAATGATTGGGGTTTTTCTGCAACATAATAGTAACAAGAGCATAGTTTAGTCCTGGGCTACAACAATTGTAGATGTCTTACACCTAAACTATAAACTTTCTAGGTCTTAGAGAGAGGAACGACCTTTTTAGCAGTCCCTGTAGAGAAGCGTTTGGTTGATATTGCAGATTCTAGACATCTTGCTGCTTGTGATAATCTGAAAGCCATATGTAATCAATCTATTATATAAAATACTGAGTTAAAATATCATTTCTATCCGTTTTCGTTAACGGCTTGTAATGTTGCAAGCAGCAAAAACGAAAAGCATTTCGACCAGTTGCATATTATGGTTTCTTATTGCCCAAAACCGTAAAAATAGAAAAAGAAAAAAAGAGAGGTATAGGTAGACCCCGAAGCCGCGCCGAAAAGTCGACGGCGTCCCGCCGAAAAAAATAAAGTGGCACGCCACCGAGCTTGCATCAGTGCGCTGACACCGCCGCTGATTCTATCGGCGGCGGCGTCACTAATACTCCGCTGTTTTTTTTTTGTTTTTTTCTCTCTTTTTTGGTTATCGATATCGACCTCCGGGCTTCAACCGTCATCCCGGCTAATCTGTTTATTTAAAATAAATACTGTCATCTTGGGCTCGCCATATATATTGGTTCATAGGAAGGAGAAGAAGAAATTTTTCTTGAAACAAAAATTCTACCTTCCACTTTAAAATTCTGTTCATTTTTCTTTCTGATTTTTCGGATGAAAGAGGTAGGTAAAAGAGCATTAGGCAATTCAGGATGTTGTCATAGGCAGCGCAATCGAGCTGTCTAAGTAACGACCAATGTTGGCACAATGTATTATTATTATTTTTTTTCCATACTACGGCAATTCGTATCAAAGGAGTTGTCGCAGAAACTTCAAAAAGGGCTCATTTGATTGGAAATTGGATAATCTAGTGCCTTTTTTAATAGTCGAAAGTGATTGGAAAGCAGCTAACACCCCTTCCACGCCCACCGTTTCCCCCAACACATCCAATCAAAATTTTAAGACAGCCATTTTGTTCAGAGTAACTGATTTCCAGAGAGAATATATGTTTTTTGAGGAGGTTACTCCCCCACAACCCTTAGGGCAAGGGTTTTGTAGTTATACCCTGGAGGTATATAAGAACGATGTTGGCGCAATGTATTATTTATTATTTTTTCCTTTAGACCAGGGCACTTCATATCGAAGAAGCTGTCGTAGAAACTTCGAAAAGGGCTCATTCAATTAGAGATTGGAGTGGCTTGTGCCCTTTTTAATAGTCGAAAATTATTGGAAGGCACCTAACACCTCTTCCACGCCCACCATTTCCTGAAACACATACAATCAAAATTTTGAGATAGCCACTTTGTTTAATGTAGTTGAAAGTTCTGGAAATTAGGTCTTAAAGGATGACAACCACCCTCACAGCCCTTAGGGTAAGGGTTGTAATTTATGCCCTGGAGACATATACGGTGTTATAGAAAGCGTTGTCGTAGAAACTCAAAAAGGCATCATTAGTTTGGAAATTGAAAAGCCTAGTGCCCTTTTTCCTAATCGAAAGTGATTGGAAGGCTTGACATTTTTATAGTTGAGATCGATGTGGGTATAATGTATAATTTTTTGTCTTTGTTGTTGTTTAGACCAGGGCACTTCGTATCGAAGGAGTTGTCATTGGAACTTCGAAAAGGGCTCATTCAATTGAAAATTGAAAGGGCTCATGCTTTTTTTAATAGTCGAAAGTGATTGGAGGGAAACTAAACCCTCTACTATGCCGATCCTCCCATCCGTCTTTATGATAAAAAAGTTAATATTGTCTAAAGGTTAATTCAGAGGGTCCCACACGAATGATGAATCTTTACAAGGCAAATCAGCATCATCCTAAGAATAACTGAGGAAATTTTGTTCAATCAGTCAGAGCTTCTTTTACTCTCAAAATTTGACTAAATTAAAATAGCGTAGGGTTATCCAAGTTATCAAAGAAAGTAAAAAATTTTTTTTTTGCGAATGTTATAAAGTTTTCTATTTCAGGTCAACTAGATTAATATTAAATCAAAATGCACTGTGTTTATGCTAATTCCCAATAAGGCATCTCAGCAGTATCCCAAGAATGACTTAGGGTATTATGTTCAAACTTTCAGGGCTACTTCTGCTCTTAAAATTTGACCAAATCAAAATAGCGTAAGTGTATCCAAGCTATCAAAGACAGTAAAAAGAATTATTAGCGAATGTTATCAAGTTTTCTATTTCAGGTCAACTAGAGGAGGTATGAAACTAAATTAAACATTACTATTTGTGTCCAGATTTTTATAAGGGTCTATGTTGTTAAATTTTGCTGAAAATTGTTTTCCAGCATACAAATAGCAGGCCAAACTATAAATTCTTTAAAACAAAAAGATTTAAAGTATGATTTGCTTTTTCCCTGAAAAGACTATGTCAATATGAAACGAACAGAAATTAATTAAAAAAACTGTTTCCAAAAAATAAGTTTTTTCAAAGAAAAGTAAAGAACTCCATTAAACCAAAAATGAGCAAAATTAAAATCAAATAATCTATCAAACGTGAAACTACCATAAATCAGCATCGAGAAATTAAAACAATACAATAAATAACCGAGAAACTCAAAACGAGCAGAAAATAACATAAGTAGGGCTCAAAATCCCTATGTTTTCCCAAGGCCAGAACATAATTTGTACTTTACTGACAAAAATACAAATGAATATGCATTGTCAGTTTAATATACATATAGTGATATTTAGTAATCAAACTGTTAATATTATTTGATTTATTAAAGTTATAAAAGTAAAAACATTTATATTTTTTTGGTAAAGTGAAAATTATGCTCTGGCCTTGGGAAGGCATAGGGGTTCTGTGCCCAACATATGTTAATTTCTGCTCATTTTGAGTTTGACTCAGTTATTTATTGTAATTTCTGTTCTTTTTGGGTTTCATTTATTTATCGATGCTGATTTGCGGTGGTTTCCCGCTTGGTAGATTATCTAGAGCTAGTATAAAAATATATCTATAGGAATGAATTAAATTTTTTTTGCACAGTCAGCAGAGCACACTGAAGTTGAAGCAGCCTTAAACTTTGACATGAAACGTTATAACTTGACCACTTCTTTCAGAAAAGAATTTTGGAGGGTTATTTCGTGTTGATGAGAAAAGATGGTAAAGCTGCAGTTTAGTTCCTCCTGTAGTGTAGGGCGCAGGAGCCCTATGGTGAAGGTGCAGGTTTGTTCTCCCTTATAAAACAACTTAATTCAACAGATACAAAGAAGAAGCCCATTTGCGGCATTCTGTGGGACCCCAAGGTCCAATACTAGCATCAGATCCCGCGAGTGGCAGTTTACGCTCGTCAAGTTCTGGCTGTACCGGCCACATGTGACCTAGCTAAACGGCTTTTTAGCACGACAGGACTGATAGTAACTGCAAAAAGATCAATGGCTCCAGGCAGAGTGAACAAACTCACTTTTGTTACATCAATTGTAACTGAAGTGATGTAACCGCTGATTTAAAATTGTTGGTGCTGTTAAGCCACGGTTATCTGATTTGTATACAGTGTTTTTTCGATGTGGCTATTTGTTTTGTTTTTTTTTAACTTCCTTTTCGTATGTATTTTATGAACAGGAGATGTTTGAACTTCAAACTTTGAAATTTATACACACATTAGCGCAAATCATTAACAAGAAGGAAATGACTAAACACGGGATTTTATAGGGACAATGTGATGTTAAACATAAACACAACATAGGTTTCCCTGGGTCCAGTGGCTAAAAATGAGAATTTTACTTGGTCTGATCGACGGTGAACATAAACACTTTCCGCACGGCCCAACAAATTCCTGTTTTGTCATATTGTTCTTGTATGTTTTTAGCCAACCATTTAAAAATCCTGACTAAAATCGAGGTTGAACGTGCTTGGTGAAGTGGAATAAGCGGAATTTTTATTATTATATTTAATCAGAAAAATCGGCGCGCCGCCAAAAAAAATTCGGCGCGCCGGGCGATACTGAATCACACATTCGCCGCCGTCATTTCGGCGTGGCGCGGCTTCGGGGACTAGGTATAGGCACAGAGATAAACAAAAATTCTATTTGAAATTAAAAAAAAATGCTTATTTTGTTGATTCAACACCAATTAATTAATTATTCTTCAGTCGTGATTGGATAAACCTGTTAAGACATAAATTTAAATAGGCAAAATTTTCTCTCTACAGAAAAAAATAAAAATGAATGTTCATTGACAGTTTAATATGCATATACTGATATTTAGTAATCAAAATGTTAATGTTATTTCATTTATTAAAGTTATAAAAGTAAGAACATTTATATTTTTTTCAGTAAAGTGCAAATTATGTTCTGGCCTAAAGAAGGCATAGGGGTTTTGAGCCCAACTTATGTTAATTTCTGCTCGTTTCGAATTTTACTCGGTTATTTATTGTAATTTCTGGTCGTTTTGGGTCATTTATTTATCGATGCCGATTTGTGGTAGAAACACGGTTGGTAGACTATTTGACTTTATTTTTGCTCATTTTTTGTTTAATGGAGTTCTTACTTTTCTTTGAAAAACTTATTTTGTGGAAAGTTTTTTTAATTAATTTCTGTTCGTTTTGTATTGACTAGTCTTTTCAGGGAAAAAGAAAATAATACTTTAAATCTTTTGTTTTTTTTCAAGACTTTATGGTTTGGCCTGCTATTTGTATGATTGAGAAACATTTTCAGCAATTTTTAACAAAAAATACCCTTTTAAAATCTGGACACAAATAGTAGTGTTTAATTTAGTTTCATATCTCCTCTAGTTGACCTGAAGTGGAAACTTGATACCATTCGCAAAAAAATATGTTTACTCTCTTTGATAGCTTGGATACACACCCGCTATTTTGATTTTGTTAAATTTTAAGAGCAGAAGTAGTCCTAAAAGTTTGAATATAATACCCTCAGTCGTTCTTGGGATAATGCTGAGATGCCTTATTGGGAATTAGCCTTAACACAGTGCATTTTGACTTAATCTTAAGGCAACATTTAGTTTTTAAACATAATGGGAAAATGGAAGGATAGGCGTGGGAGGGCGATTAGTTGCTCTCCAATCACTCTCGACTATTAAAAAGGACATCAGCCCTTTGTATTTTCAATTTAATAAGCATTTTTCGAAGTTCCTACGACAACTCCTTCGATACGAAGTGCCCTGGTCTAAAAAAAAATAATACATTATACCCACATCGAACTTTACTATATAAATGTCAAGCCTTCCAATCACTTTAGACTACTAAAACGGGCACTAGGCCTTTCGATATCCAATCGAATGAGCCCTTTTTGAGTTTCTACGACAACGCTTTCTAAAAACACCTTATAAGCCCCCAAGGCATAAATTATAACCCTTATCCTAAGGGATGCTAAGGTGGTTGTCATCCTAATTTCCAGAAATTTAAGCTACGTTAAACAAAATAGCTATCTCAAAAGTTTGATTGGATATATGTTTGGGGAAATAGTGGGCGTGAGAGGGGCGTTGACGTTGGCTTTTACGTTGAACAAAATGGCTATCTGAAAATTTTCATTGGATGTGTTTGTGGAAATGGTGGGCGTGAGAGGGGGGGTTAGTTACCCTCCAATAACTTTTAACTATTAAAAAGGGCACTAGCCCTCTCAATTTCCAATTGAATTAGCCCCTTTTGAAGTTTTTACGACAACTCTATCTACAAAAACCTTATATGCCCCCAGGGCATAATTTATAACCTTTGCCCTGGGAGCTCTAGGGGGTTTGTCATCCTTAAATACATAATTTCCAGAACTTTCAACTACGTTCAACAAAATGGCTGTCTATAAACTTTGACTGAATGTTCTTCGAGAAATGATGGATGTGAGAAGGGGGTTAATTACCCTCCACTCACTTTCGACTATTAAATAGGGCAAATTTAATTCCCAGTCAAATGTGCTCTTTTTGAAATGTCTACAACAACTTTCTATATAAACCTTATATGCCCCCAGGGCATAACTTATAACCCTTGCACTGAGGGTTCTGAGGGGGTTACCATCCTAAAAGACCCAGTTTCCAGGGCTTTCAACTACGTTGTACAAAATCGATATCTCAAAATTTTGATTGGATGTGTTTGGGAAATTGGTGGGCGTGAGAGGGGCGCTAGTCACTCTCCAATCACTTTCAACTTTTAATAGAGGCACTAGCCCTTTCAATGTTCAATCGAATGAGCCCTTTTGTAGTTTCTACGACAACGCTTTCAATAAAAACCTTATATGCCCCCAGGGCATAACTTAAAACCCTTACCCTGAGGGCTGTGGGGGGAGGAGTTGTCATCCTCAAAGACCTAATTTGCAAAACTTTCAACTACATTGAACAAAATGGTTACCTAAAAAATTTTATTGCATGTGTTAATATGGGCACTAGCCATTTCAATTTCGAATCAAATGAGCCATTTTTGAAGTTTCTACAACAACGCGTTCTATAAAACCATATACGCCCCCAGGGCATAAGTTACAACCCTTGCCCTGAGGGCTGTTGGGAGGAGGGGTTGTCTTCCTCAATGACCTAATTTCGAGAACTTAAAACTACGTTGAATAAAATGGCTATCTCAAAATTTTGATTGGATGTGTTTGGGGAAAAGGTGGGCGTGAGAAGGGGGTTAGTTGCCCTCCAATCACTTTGGACTATTAAAAAGGGCACTAGCCCATTGAATTTCCAAACAAATGAGCCCTTACCAAAGTTCCTACGAAAACTCCTTCGAAACGAAGTGCCCTGGTCTAAACATCAACAAAAAAAATAAAAAAAATACAGTATACCCGCATCGATCTTTACTATAAAAATATCAAGTCTTCCAATCACTTTCGATTATTAAAAAGGGCACTAGGCCTTTCAATTTCCAATCGAATGAGCCCTTTTTGAGCTTATACGACAACGCCTTCTAAAAACAACTCATATACCCCCAGGTCATAAATTATAACCCTTACCTTAAGGGCTGTTAGGGTGGTTGTCATCCTCTAAGACCTAATTTACAAAACTTTCAACTCCGTTAAACAAATGGCTATCTCAAAATTTGATTGGATTTGTGTTCGGGGAAATGGTGGGCGAGAGAGGGGCGTTAGTCGCTCTTCAATCACTTTCAACTATTAAAAAAGGCACTTGCCCTTTCAGTTTCCAACCAAATGAGCCCTTTTCAAGTTTCTACAACAACGCTTTCAATAAAACCTTATAAGCCTCCAGGGCATACCTTACAACCCTTGCATTGAGGACTGGGGGATTGTCATCCTCCAAGAGCTAATTTCCAGAACTTTCTACTACGTTAAACAAAATGGCTATCTGAAAATTTTGATTGGGTGTGTTTGGGGGAATGGTGGACGTGAGAGGGGGTGAGTTACCCTCCAATCACGTTCGACTATTAAATAGGGCACTAGCCCTCTCAATTTACAATTGAATGACCTCTTTTGAAGTTTTTACGACTACTCTATCTATAAAAACCTTATATGCCACCAGGCCATAACTTACAACCTTTGCCCTGGGGGCTCTGGGGGGTTTGTCGTCCTTAAATACATACTTCCCAGAATTTTCAACTACGTTGAACAACTTGGCTATTTATAAACTTTGATTGAATGTTCTTGGGAAATGGTGGGCGTGAGAGTGGGGTTAATTACTCTCCGCTCACTTCTGACTATTAAAAAGGACAATTTCAATTTCCAATCTAATGAGTCCTTTTTTAAATTTCTACAACAACTTTATATATAAACCTTATATGCCCCCAGGGTATAACTTACAACCCCTTGCACTGAGGGCTCTGAGGGGGTTATCATCCTAAAAGACCTAATTTCCAGAACTTTCAACTACGTTGAACAAAATGGATATCTCAAAATTTTGATTGGATATGTTTTTGAAAATGGTAGGCGTGAGAGGGACGTTAGTCGTTCTCCAATCACTTTCAATTAGTAAAAAAGGCACTAGAGCTTTCAATTTCAAATTGAATCAACCCTTTTGAAGTTTCTACGACAATGCTTTGAATAAAAACCTTATATGCCCCCAGGGCATAACTTACAACCCTTGCCCTCAAAGCTGTGGGGGGGAGAGGTTGTCATCCTCAAAGACCTAATTTCCAGAACTTAAAACTATGTTTAATAGAATGGCTATCTAAAAATTTTGATTGGATGTATTTGGAGAAAAGGTGGGCGTGAGAGGGGGGTTATTTTGCCCTCAAATCACTTTCAACTGTTAAAAAGGGCACTAGCCCTTTGATTTTTCAATCGACTGAGCCCTTTTTTAAGTTTCTACGACAAGGATTTCAATAAAAACCTTATATGCCCCCAGGGCATAACTTATTACCCTTGTCCTGAAGACTGTGGTGGGAGAGTCCTGCTCAAAGGTATAATTTCCTGAACGTTAAACTGCGTGGAAAAAACATATATCTCAAAATTTTGATTGGATGTGTTTGGGGAAATGGTGAACGTGGAAGGGGTGTTAGTTGCCTTCCAATTACTTTCGACTATTAATATGGGCACTAGCCATTTCAATTTCCAATCAAATGAGCCCTTTTTGAAGTTTCTATGACAACGCGTTCTATAAAAACCATATATGCCCCCAGGGCATAACTTACAACCCGTGCCCCGAGGGCTGTGGGGGGGGGTTATCATCCTCAAAGACCTAATTTCCAAATCTCTCAACTACATTGAATAAAATGGCTGTCTAAAAATTTTGATTGGATGTGTTTGGGGAAAATGTGGGCGTGAGAGGGGGTTAGTTGCCCTCAAATCACTTTCAACTATTGAAAAGGGCACTAGCCCCTTGATTTTCCAATCGAATGAGCCCTTTTTTAAGTTTCTACGACAAGGATTTCAATAAAAACCTTATATGGCCCCAGGGCATAACTTATAACCCTTGCCCTGAAGACTGTGGGGGGAGTGTCCTGCTCTAAGGTATAATTTCCTGAACTTTAAACTGCGTGGAAAAAATATATATCTCAAAATTTGATTGGATGTGTTTGGCGAAATGGTGGGCGTGGAAGGTGTGTTAGCTGCCTTCCAATCACTTTCTACAACTAAAAAGGGCACTAGCCATTTCAATTTCCAATCGAATGAGCCCTTTTGAAATTTCTACGACAACTCGTTCTATAAAAACATTATATGCCCCCAGGACATAACGTAGAGCCCTTGCCCTGAGGGCTGGTGGGGGCGGGGGGTTTTCATCCTCAAAGACCTAATTTCCACAACTTAAAACTACGCTGAATAGAATGACTATCTCATAATTTTTATTGGATGTGTTTGGGGAAAGAATGAGCGTGAGAGGGGGGTAAGTTGCCCTCCAATCACTTCCGACTATTAAAAAGGGCACTAGCCCTTCGAATTTCCAATCGAATGAGCCGTTTTTTGGAGTTTCTACGACAACACCTTCTATAACAACCTTATATGCCCCCAGGGCATAACTTACAGCCCTTGCCCTGAAGGCTTTGGGAGAGTGTCCTCCTCTATAACATAATTTCTATCTGAAAATCAACTACGCTGAACAAAATAGCTGTCTCAAAATTTTAATTGGATGTGTTTCGGGAAATGGTGGGCGTGGAAGGGGTGTTAGTTGTCTTCCTATCATTTTCGACTATTATAAAGGGCAAAAGCCACTCCAATTTCCAATTGAATGAGTCCTTTTCTAAGTTTCTACAACTTCGTCGATACGAAGTGCCCTGCTCTAATGGAAACAAATAATAAATAACACATTGTGCCAACATCGTTCTTATATTCCCCCAGGGCACAACTTAAAATCCTCGTCCTGAGGGTTGTGGGGGAGTGTCCTCCTCAAAACCATATTTTCTATCTGGAAATCAACTACGCTGAACAAAATGCCTATCTCAAAATTTTTATTAGATGTGTTTGGGGGTTTGGGGTAATGATGGGAGTTGGGGGGCTAGTTGCCCTTCAATCACTTTCGGCTATAAAAAAGGGCACTAGCCACTCCAATTTCCAATCGAATGAGCCCTTTTCGAACTCATTCGATACGAAGTGCCCTGGTCTAAGACCAAAAAAAAAAAAAAATACATTGTGCCCACATCGTTCTTTACTTAAGCAGCGCTATTGCGCTGTCTATAATACACGACCCGTGAACTATAATGCGGGACTCTCACGGCGTCAATAAAGTTAATAAAGCTGTCCACAACGTTAATACACCGTTTTCCTCGGTTAACTTCGTTGACTTTATTGCTATCAAAAAACAATTGAATTTTACTTAACTTTTTAAATAAATTCCGCAATGTTCAACCAATAGCAGAAAACTTGAGGAAAATTTCAAATAAACCACACATAAATTAGTGTCTACATATATAATTGTGTAAACTACTTTAAATATTTTTCTTGGTAAAAGAATAAGGGCTACACAAAAAAAATCATTTATTATTAAAAGGAAAAAACGTTTAAAAAAATGGTTTCTCAGCTCTAAGTAAGATTGTTTCAGTTACTTTCATTGAAAAATTGCTGCAAAGTAAAAAAGAAATGCTTGTGTGACTGTGCAAACTTTTTGGTTGCATTTTCATGAAAAACTTTATTGACTTTGTTGACACCATGCACATTAGCATTAGAATTATTCCTTTTAAAAAATGACCCAAAAACTGCCGGATCACAGAAAAAAAAAATTATGGCGATCTTTTCCCCGTTTGTTGATTTGTATTCCCTTACTCCATTATGAAATTAAAGTGACTCAAGGATAACGACAAAAATGGATTGAAAACCCCTTAGAAACACATGTCTATTTTTGTCTGTATGAGGCTGATTTTGTAAGATTTTTTGGTCTGATTCCGCTGTTACCCTGTTGTCTTGGTCTGTGTTTAAACTGTTCATCATAGTAACTTCAAGAACTTACCTCTTTCATTTTTCATGTACTGTCGAGAAAAAAGTGATAAGAACAATTTAGTAGCGATTTTTCGAAGCTTTTGAAAAAACAAAATTGACGCGTTAACCATTTTTGTTCTGAAGTCTGGCCTCAACTCTTTTTTATTTCTATACTTGAAACGAGTTGCCAAAGAATAGTCGGAGAGAATAAAGTCCTTCACAGCTTTCTTCTTTGGGAAGCTAATTTGACTGTCCTAAAGGAAAAAAATTATGTGCGTTTGGTCAGTGCTGACTTTCATAGCCATTGAGCAAATGCCTTCTTGCCTTCTTTCAATCTGAACAACTTGGCTCTTTAGACTTTGCTTTTTAGCTCTGCTCCAAAATGAAATTCTGGCTTTTACCTCAATCAAAATTCCCACGGTTAAATAAATACATCTCTCACCCTCTTTCATCAAACTCTTTTCACCAATTACGGTTCAAAGTTTATTTTACTAATATAGAACTTTATTTAGACAATTCCTTTTTAAAGCTAATTCCTTAGAAACTGCTTTCTCCTATATTACAAAAAATTATAATAACAATGAACGATCCAAATAGTCACTCCCTTCTTGCAATATATTCTGCTACCTTCGTTTAGTTTGTTTTCGCATGCTGGTAACTTACGCATCTATCATGTGTTTCTAACCGATTTTGTCATGTTTGCTTTTTGCTTGTCCTTGCTCTGAGGTTATGACACTGAAATACGAATATGACCCATTTAGAATTATGGTAGACTGTTTTGGGAAATACCAGGATCTCTGGAAAAATTTTTGTTTTTTTTCAGTTTATTATCTTAGCTGAAATATTACCCATTTTCCAGAAGCAAAATATATTTTTTCAAATATAAGAGGGGCTTTTTAAATATTTTTTAAAGATTTTTTTTTCTATGAAAATGCAGAAAATGTGTTTTTCATCAAAATACAAGAAAACTATTTTTTTAATCTATAGGAAGGAAGGGGGGGTGAAAATACCACTAGTGATATTAGCTAAAACTCTGTAAGCCTTGTAGAAAAGAGACAGGGTTTGTAGAAGAAGTTTCAAATGATACGCTATATAACAATGAGGTGAAAGTGAGAAAAGTACAGAAAAGATTAAATTATGAGGTAAGTAGGTGTGAATGGAGACCAGGAATTCAACTGCTCAGGATCTAAAAATTTTAGCCAGGCGGTTTAATATTGAGTTAAGGTAACGGCATGTTGAGATTGAACATTAACTCTGGACTTTTCCCCGTTAAAGATGCGAATAATTCAGTTAGTGATTGAGAATGTTTCAAAGAAATATAGGTGGAATGCTTTAAAAATGTTTTGAACCGTGGTACAAATGTGAGAAATGGTATAGAAAAAATAAAAAATGGGCAATATGAAAGTGAAGGAAAATTAATCTTACAAGGAAAAATTAAAGTCAATTTTAAAATGATCAAAAACTAATAAGAACTTAGGTGCAAATATTGTGGTAAATGAGTTCTGAAATATGGTGGCTGCAAATTTAGAGATGAATTACGGAAGAGTATGAATATAATTTTTTGAAAAAAGGGATGCAACTAGTTATTTTAAGAAAATTTTATTTAAACTCCTTTAGGATCAAGGTTATAAGAATGAGTGAGTTAATTATTTTTCTTGATTACTGTATGAAACAAATTAATTAGTGTGATGATGCCTAGTAGACTAGGAAATGCATTATATTAAGTCTTAAGAAAAGAACATCTCGTATTACTAAAGGTCGATGATGGGTTGACCAAATTTCCGCTTTCAGATCAATAGCTGAGAAGTTTCTGAACCATCAGATCCGTTCAGTCTTCAGTCTTATTAGTTGTGAATATGCATTTTATTCAGCCGAAAGAAAAGGCATAGCAAGGGACTTATACACTTAGGGTTTACAAGATAAGTACACAAAGTGATTGTATGGAAATATTTTTATTGCGGGTAAGGTAGAAAGTTGGGCTAGTAGCTAGTTTGGTTATGAATCAAGAATTAAGGAAGGTTGTGTCCTATTCCCGTTGATATGGATTGTCTTGAATGACTTGTCCTGGGAAGCTTGGTAAAGGCTATGGTAGGAGAATAAAAACAGCTGGGATTGAAACATTTTTGAATTTTGATCGTGCACATGATTCGAGTTTCCTCGATATGAATGCATCATGCATTCATATTTTGCACAGCAAAATGGATTATTTCCACGATGCAAGAATAAGCTTGAAAATTAATATTTGGAAGACTATGTCAATTTGACTAATAATAAGTGGAATTGAATTGGTGATGTCGAGTAACGAGTAGATCAATCACGTAAATAGCCTTACTAGCAAGATTAGTATTAATTTCCTTCATATTAAATGCAGATGTAAAAATGGAAGAGCTAATGCCCAGGGTTTTTTTCGCTGTTGAATAATATTTGGAAGAATGGGAAGATAATTCTAATCTATTAATGTTATGGGAAGTGGAAGGAATTGGCTGAGGATGTTAATTAGTATTTTTTCGACTGACTATGAGTCAAAAAATGACCCGTAGTAATGAATTGTGTTTGATTCCTCTCTTAAGGGGTATCATGAAAGAAATTCTGAGAATGACAGGACGCGTTTTACGGCTGGAGTTTGACAATAAGCCTAAGATTTTATATTAAGCCATCCTTTTGGGGCCAAACAAAGCTAAATTTTCAGCAACAGCGTGGGAAGAAGTCATAAGGAGGACTTTAAAGGAAATTAAAACTTCGTGAGAGGAGTTAAAATATACAAACAACAAAAGTACGAAGAACAAAAGGGAAATCTTTTTGTAAGACAGTGGAGATAATTTGAATGAATATTTCGGCCCTATGTCCAAGGGCCGTCCTCAGCAAGACAAAAATATATAAAAGAAAAAAGACTCACAACAACATGCGACCAATAAAACCAAAAAAGTGGAAATTCTTTCAAAACAATCCTAGCATCATTACTTCAGCGAAGTTCAACCAGGACTGATAAAAAGTAAGGTAAAACAAGACGATTTAATGAAATGAAAGAAAATAAATTAAAAACATGTTCTTATTGCTAATCCAGCCTTTTTGGCAGCTAACCTCAAAGGTCTGTTTGTAACCGGTTCTGTGTTAATGTCTATCGGTTTTTTAAAATATTTTGTAAGATCGTTTTTAATTAAATTTGTGTATAGAGCATTTAGTGTATATTCCCCCAAGTCCCTATTTAAGGAAATATTATTATTAATCTTAAGTCTGATTTCAATTGATTCTCGTACTACCTGCTTTATGCCTAGGTCATTGCTAATAAGGGCAGATTCATCAAAAAGTATATTGTGGTTAGGATTTTCAAAAATATGGCTGCCTAATGCAGAATCAGATGAAACAGTGGAAATATTAGAATTTAAAGCTTTGACAATATCATCTTTATGCTGTTGTATGCGCTTTTCTAAATTCTGGTGTGTTCTACCTATATAATATTTGCCACAATCGCATGGTATTTGATAGACCCCTCTTTGGCGAGTAACTGGGGTTTTATCTTTACCAGAATTTAGAAAATTTATGATTCTAAAATTATTTGTGAATACTACATGCAGATTATTTTTTGTGCAAACTTTTTTAAGATTTGTAGTGATTTTTGGGATATAGGGGAGGTAAATTATATTTAAGGGCTTGTCAGACATCTCACTTGGTAAGCTATCATTAATTTTACGGGAATGTCTTTTCAGTCTACAGTTAATTACATTATTAATAAATATCATAGGATACCCATTTCCAAAAAGTATGTCCTTGATAAAGTTTAATTCTGCTGTGATGTGGGAATCAGAACAAATATTTAGGGCGCGATCGACGAGGGATATTACGACTGCTCTTTTAACTTGAGGGGGTGGTTTGATGTAAAATGCAAATATCTATTATTTTGTGTTGGTTTTCTATAAATAGTAAAATTGAGTTTATCAAAGCTACGAATAACTAACACATCCAGGAATGGGATTTTATTTGCGATTTCAATTTCTAAGGTAAACTGTAAATTTCTATCATATGTATTAAGGTGATCTAAAAAACCCTTAAGCTCATTTTCCCCATAGTTCCATATTTTCTTTCATTTCATTGAATCGTCTTGTTTTACCTTACTTTTTATCAGTCCTGGTTGAACTTCGCTGAAGTAATGATGCTAGGATTGTTTTGAAAGAATTTACACTTTTTTGGTTTTATTTGTAGAATTTTTTTGTTAGTCTTTTTTATTTTATATATTTTTGTCTTGCTGAGGACGGCCCTTGGACATAGGGCTGAAATATTCATTCAAATTATCTCCACTGTCTTACAAAAAGATTTCCCTTTTGTTCTTCGTACTTTTGTTGTTTGTGATGGAAAGGCAGTGTGGTCTTCGTCGCTATTTTTAGTTAAAATATACAATTTTGAATGAATTGTGGTCTAGGAGAAATGTGAGCAGATGTGTGGCTCTCTGATGGCTGCAGTGCTGCAGTGATTTATTTATAGTAGAAGTCAGGGGCGTCATTAAGGGGGTGATGGGGGGACTCCTCCCTAAAGGACCTGACAAAAACTTTTGTTGGGCTAAGCCCGACAAAAGTCGCTATCATTCGGTGCAAAGTGAAGCTTCTGGAACTGATTTTGTCGGGCGAAGCCCGATGATACTTATTAATTCATATGCGCAAAGTTGACAGAACCTATTGGCCCCCTAAAAAATGACTAGTAGAGCAGAACCCTACAAAACTTGTTATTTTGTTGGTCCAATGTGACAAAAGACTTTCGTCAGGTTAAGAACAACAAAATTTACTGCTTCATCTACGCAAAGTCAACAGAAATCAATTGCCCCTCTAGAAAACCACTTGTTGAGCCAAGCCCTACAAACCTTTATACATAGTTGGTGCAATCTAATTTCATTAAAGACTTCCGTCGGACGAAGGACTACAAAATTTACTGCTTCATCTGCGCGAAGTAAACAAAACTTATTATTTTTTCGGTTCATTGCTATGTCATAAAAGACTTTCAAAGACAACGAAATTGACTGCTCCATCTGCGTAAATGTTTAAAGAAACCAATTTGCCAAATAGAAAGTGACTTGTTGGGTGGAGCCTTGCCAAACTTGACATTTTTCAACAGGTTGGGAAATGTTTCAACTTGTTCAACTTGTTTTTCAACTTGTTGGGAAATATTGTTGTTTCTTTCCAAAATATCGGAAACAGCTGACATATTTTGCTAATGCATGAGCCCATATAAATGCAAGGTATGGGAAACTTATTTAGAACTAGACCTCTTTTGCTTATTCTCAAAAGCCCTATAACAAATCATATAACCGAGGATTTGAAGACTTCAAACTGCAAGGGAAAGAAATAATTTCTAATTCTAAATTCAAAAATTTTGTTGCTTTGCGACATTATACTTATTTTAAGACTTTATTTAACAAAAAAAAGAATAAGGCAGAAAGTCCAGTAGCCGGGGTTGTACTGCTACTCCAAAGTAAAATTCCGTAATGTATATATAGGCCACCAGGGTTGCCAACTTTTCTGTCCATAAATATGTCCCCTGAGTATCCAAAATTATATCATTTTTAGCCAAAATATGTCCATATGTCGTCTTAAATATGTCCTAATTATGTCCATCTTGAAATCTCAGAAACCGGAGGCTATTTTTCTTATCAATCGTGATATTGACCAAAAAGCACTTTAGAAACATCTTTAAATGCGGCTAGTCAATATTAAATATATTGAAAACGGAAAAAACCATTTAATACAAGCACAAAACTCATAAAAACAAGTAAACACTAAAAATAATTTGTGGGAGCTTAAGATTAGTCTTCTAGCGAGAATTTATCTCGAAAATTTTGTTCAGCATGAGAGTCAGCCTTATTTCTTCCTTTGCTAGCTATTTGCCAATCGGAATATTTCTTGCGCATTTCAAAATGTATAATCCGGGATTCCAGCAACGTTCCAGAACGCCAAATTAGTTGCTTGACATGGATTATACATCTAGTCGTTTTCATTAGAAGACGATTCTATAATTCGGTTTTGATGTTACCAAGTAGCGTAAACTGTCTTTCCGCAGCTGCTGAAGAGTGTGGCAGGCCACGTAACGTTAGGGTAAAATAACAAAGATCCTTGTATTTTTCTTTATCCTTGGCATCCTTACATTTTCTTATGGCAGACCAGAAAACTGGTGGATTTGCTTATTCAGAATGGAAATTAAAAGTTCTAGTGCCCTTTTTCAGTGACCAAAAATAATGGAGGGCAACTAAGCCCCCTCCCACGCTCACATTTTTCCCAAAGTCACCGGATCATAATTTTTAGATAGCCATTTTGTTCAGCATGCTCGAAAAATACAATAACTATGTCTTTGAGAATGACCCCCACAGTCTCCGGGGGACGGTCTGCAAGTTATGAACTATGTCCAATGTTTACATATAATATTGGTTATTGGGAAGTATACAGAAGTTTTCAGGTTAAATTTTTTCTGTTAGTTGGGGGGGGGGGGGTCGGTTTTTACGTGGGAGGAGCTTTCCGTGGAGGAAGGGACATTGCTATGAAGGGGGCGTCGGATTTCCCAGCATTATTTAAAAAACAATAAGAATTTAAATAAAAAACAATTTTCAACTGAAAGTAAGGAGTAACACCAAAACTTAAAACAAACAGAACTTAATACGTACATGATTGGGTTCGCCCCCTAATGATTACCTCGCTCTTTACACTAACTTTTTTTTATTTTGATCAGAGCTATTTATTCTAATTAACGGCATTTGTGATTAAGGGGCCATTCTTAGAGAACTGGAAGAAAATTTGAACTTTGGCGTAAAGAGCGAGGTATTGATTAGGGGTTACGTAAGTTAATTCGCAAGTTACGTCAGATCAAAAGTACGCGAAAGCCATTTAGCAAAAAAAGTAAAATTAATTTGCGAATTTCGTTCTAATTATTCATGTACGGTGAGCCAACATCAAAGCTGCATTAATTCAAAAATGTTCAGAAATTAAATAAAAAAAAACACGTTTTTTTAACAGAAAGTAAGGAGCGATATTAAAACTTAAAACGAACAGAAATTATTCCGTATATGAAAAGGGCTGTCCCCTCATCAAATATATATATATATATATATATATATATATATATATATATATATATATATATATATATATATATATATATATATATATATATATATATATATATATATATTATTTTATTATTTATTTATTTATTTTATTTATAACCCACTGTACAATAAATGTAAAATAGTGGAGTAATACAAACACAAAAAAGAAAAAGAACAGCGACAATCTAACCACAAATATAAACACTAATAAAAAAAAAACGGATAAGACTGTGATGTGGGCCCAACCGAAAACTAGCATCCTGACTGATCTTCGCTTGCACCATTTCAAGCGAGGACAGAATTTCTGTTGCACCATAACGACCAACAAGGCGCCTATTTCGCACAGCAAGCGGCAAATATAATAGGAACTTACAATATCTAAAATAATTAACCTTCATTTGTTTCAGATCATGCTTAGTAAAAAGCGGATACAGCCCAGAAGCGGATAAAATCGCATGGTCAAAGAAACTACAGTAGAGTTTAGCAAGACCATGCTTATTAAAACGTCCACGGTTTGCAACAATTTTCCCATAACCAGCTTTAAGCTTATCCTTCGAATCACAAATAAATTTACGTCGGATACTTCCTACGGATTCACAAATGGAAATACCAAGCCATTTAATAACAGGGACCCTAGGTACCGTAAAGGTATTGCATGCAAGGTGAGTAGCAGGGGGATTAACAGCGTTAAAAAGTAAATATTCACATTTCAAAGTATTTAATGATAGGCCTATTTCACTAAGCATAGATCCCACCATGCTAACATTCCATTCAAGCCTCCTTTTGGAACGACTAATCAGGAGGAGGTCATCAGCATATGCTAAATAACACACTTCCTAAAAAAAAAAAAAAACAACTGGAAGGAATCTTATTAATCACACTCGAAATACAAGCATTAAAAATATAAGGTGAAAGAACTCCTCCTTGCCTAACCCCGCTTTTAACAGGAATATTTCCAAAAACACATCCATTCGATTTCAATCTAACATATGAATTCGAATACCAAAAACGTAGCAGAGAAATAATCGATGGGTTTATACCAAGCTGATGTAAAGAATAAAAAGCCTGAGGGTGCACAACACTGTCGAAAGCTTTAGATATGTCTAAAGCACATATATGTAATGATTTACCTTTCGTTTGTGCATCCTTAAAAAGGAGAGCAAGCACCCGATGTGCATAATGACAAGAAATCCCCTTTCTAAATCCAAACTGATTAGCATCATAATTCACAAAATCAATAATATAAGGAAGAAGCACATATTCAAAAAGTTTGCTAATATTGCAGGCGACAGTAATAGGCCTATAAGAATCACATTTATTTACATCTTTTCCTCTCTTTACAATTGAGGTAACAGTACCACATAGGAAACTATCAGGCACTAAAGAACAACAAAGACACATTTGAAAAAGTAGCTGCAAATGTTTTACTAGTTCCCGAGAATCTTCCCGTAAATGAAAAACGCTTATACCATCAATATCAATAGACTGAGACTTCAGCCACCTGATCGATTCAGTAATTATATCAGCTGACACAGGAAGGACGTGCTTTTGTTGCATTTTTCCAGGAAGGCACTTAGCAAGGAGTTGGGAATATCGGCTATGAACAGCGAAATTAACACGGGAAAAAATATTAGAATAATGTTGGATCCAAGCTGATTGCGGAAAATTATCACTCTTATAATCAGTAAACTTAGAAGAATTCGTCACAAACTTCCACTCTTTCGAACTATTTGGAAAATTAACTCCAGCTTCACGAACGGACCGCAGTTGTCTTTTATAAGCCGTTTTCGTTTTACGTTTAATATAAAAAACAGTACCACGAGAGGGACGCCCACAAGCAATAGAAATACGTAACCATAGCTTGGCCTGATTTTTAACTTTTTTAAAAAGAGGGTCATAATTCCAAACAAACTTTCGCGTGTTGGACAGAATACGTTCAATTGGGACAGCTACTTGTTCAGTTTTTTTAAAACATAAAATGATTTGATGATAATACGTATTCAATTGCAAACGAGCCCTAGGTGAGCTAACTCCACATCAGAGGAGGTTATAAGGCACATTAATGGTACTCAGCAGGCTTGCAAGCGTGGCCACATATAAAGGCCAATCACAACGATTCCAATTTCGCCGTTGAAACCACTTTTTTTCTACGGATTGGGGAGCATTTATTACTAGTTTAGATGTGACTGACACACACAGAGATATGGGTATGTGATCAAAATCTCTTTCATCTTCATCAACATGGACAGTTGAAGTTGTAACACCAGCAGAGCATACACAGTGGTCAAGGTTAGACCGGGAGCCGCTGGCATGTATGTAAGTAAATGGAAGATCTTTTGTCAGAATCCGGAAACCAAGGGGGAGGCACTCTAGCAGTGAATCGGATCGGGGGAGGACATTGTCATATCACAGTTCATGTCACCCATTAGTAGCCAATCATAACCAAGTTTCTCAATACCCGATACCAAATTTTTCAGTTTTTTGCACGCTTTAAGAAAATGGGTGAATGACACAAGATTATTCTTATTATGCGGCAAATAAACATTGACTAGTACAAGATCACCAATCCTGACGGCTAAATAAATATCATCAGATCTGTAACACTGAGGGGAAAGGGAAGAGAGTTTCCGATTCAGCACGCAAGCCAACCCACCGGAGGGACGACCACGAGTTCTTCGGGTATTTGTAGAAAAAACAATGTGGCCGGGGCTACGTCGAAGGAAATTTACGCTCACAGCCGGCAATAAATGTTCTTGAAAAAGGACTACATCAAATGTATCAAGAAGATTATCAATACAAATGTCCTTATCTTCGATCCCATTAATATTAAAAGAACAAATAGAGATAGGCAAAGATATCATTTGGCAATACCTTTGGTAGCAATAGCACGCAACTTGGGACATCGCAAACTATATGACACATGGTCTCCACCACAGTTAGCGCATTTAGGGGACAACTGACAGGGAGAGTCCTTTGATGATTCGTGGGGATCGGAGCATCAGGAGCATTTCACGACTGGGCTTCTGCAATTGGCAACTACATGGTCAGGAGAACGGCATCTATGGCAACAACGCGGGATCTGAAAATACTCAAAAACGCGCAAAAATTCGTAATCAACTTTCAATCCATTTTTAATGGCATTGATCTTAGTTGCAACATCTACAAACAAAATTCTGAGTGCATGGGAAGTTCCAAGCCTTGTTACGTCAGAGACTCCAGGGTATTTAGTAAGGCAAGAGATATCGTAATCAGTGCCTATACCCTTTAATAGACCAACATATTTCTTTTCGATAAGTTTGGCTTTAGAGTTCGCTAAAACTGAGGGCACAGCCTTGCAAAAATCATTCACGGCCACATTATCAATTCTTACAACAAGTTTATCGTTAGACGACCGTATGCTGCTAATTGCCTCATGACCGGAGATCTTGTCAATTACCTCTCTACGTTTTGCTGGGTTATTTAAAACCTTAGGCACATTCGAGATAACAACTGTGGCTAGATTATCATTCGCGGGGACAGTAGGTAATGCCGGGAAATTCATATCATAATTTGTGAGCTTAGAATCAATAACTTCTAGAGTTCGGCCAATTTTATTAATCTTGGTAGCTAAGCGTGAATATGCTACAGCCGGTATGGTAGGAACTTCGGTTGGAAGTCGGATCACATAAATAGGAATAGTTATGTTCTCAGAATCACATTTCCGGATTAAATCAATCATATCTCTTATATTGTTTGTAATTGTTTTATTGCCAACGCGCTTAGGACAACAGTCATCTGGAACTGTAGCTGAATAAAGTTCAATCTTTGCATTTGAAACGGCCAAATTCCCGAAAAAATCAACCGCATGACTCACAATAATATCGTCGTCAATTCCCGCTTCGAAATTCACTTGGATAAAGTTCAAAACAGGCGAATAAACATACCTGTCATTATCGCTTGCAACACTCATAGTCCGATTTAAACCGGTTTATCTAAGCAGGCAATTCACATCACGTCTTGTCTTGGCAAGAGCTAAATGAATACTCTATATATATATATATATATATATATATATATATATATATATATATATATATATATATATATATATATATATATATATATATATATATATATATATATATATATATATATATATATATATATATATATATATATATATATATATATATATATATATATATATAATTTTTAAAGTGATTCCACTATGCTTTCCCCCCTTAATGTGCAAAAATATAGTAAAAATTAATTATTTTCTATGCAATTTGCCATGTATCACTCTTTTTTCAACTAGTATAACTGTAAATCAAATAAAAGCTGACGAGAAAAAGAAACGGGGAAACATATGGGAATAATACAATTCGTCTATCTATACGTCTGCATATTAGAGGGGCTGGGAGGTAAGTATAGCGAAATCGATTTCAAAGTTTGATAACTACAATTTTTGCATATTATAAAAATAGGAACTGTCTTATTAACATATCTCCTCTTCAATAGCCTCAATGTTAGGCTTATACTATATATTACTTTATAGTATTATAAACTAAATAAATATATACAGTATTTATGTATACTATATATATTTACTACTATATGTATATATAGGTACTTATGCATTATACAGTACCCACCACTATATACTGTATAAGGAAACAAGACATGGAGACCCTTCGGTAATTTTTTCGCAGTTCATATTATTGACATACGATAAAGTAAACATACCACTCGATGCCTTTTTTTATGCTCTTTCCAAATAGAAAAATCATTTTTGTCGGATATGAATTTCACCCCCACCCCTATATATACCGATTCAGGGTATATATTTGCACATTAGGGGGGTGTAAATTTTATTTCTGATGTAAATGGGAGGTAAGTTTAAGCTTTACCAACACCCCCCCCCCCCTAATGTGCAAATATATGCCCTGAATTGGTATTTATAGGGGCGGGGGTAAAATTCATTTCTGACAAAAATGATTATTATATTTGGAAAGAACATAAAAAAAGGCATCGAGTGGTATATTTACTTTATTCGTAAGTCAATAATATGATTTGCGAAAAATTTACCTATATATATATATATATATATATATATACAATTAATGAAACTTCCGATTAACTCTATGCCATGTTTTATTGTGGGGGATTTTAATATTGACCTTATAGATCAGTCATCTGCTAGCACTGAATTTATTAATAGAAGTTTATCCAATGGGTTTCATCCTTGTATAAATATCCCCACAAGAATTACGGGAATCAGCTAAGCTTCGGGATAACATCCTTTCTAATGTACCCTTGAGTCTTCCCAGGGTCCTTATCAACGATGTATCTGACCACTTTGGAGTTTCAGCTAGCTTTAAAACTGTCACGAAGGTGGTTAAAGGCAAAAAATCAAGGATTCCAGTGATCAGTAAAAGTGCGATTGTAAAACTTAATAATGATATAGAAAAAGTGGATTGGTACGATGTTCTAGGCGAAGTTCAGGACGCAAATTCAAAGTTTGTTTTATTTTATGAAAAGTTGCAGAGCTTGATAAGTCAAGAAGTCATATTGAAACCGTTTAATAGAAAGCACTCAAGTAAAAAACCTTGGATTGGTCCTGTGATTTTGAAGCAAATAAATGTAAGAGATAAATTGTTTAGAGCTCAAATAATTAACCCGAAACAAGAAAATAAGCAATTAAATAAAATTTATCGAAATAGGTTGAATACAATTTTAAGAAATGAAAAAAAGAAATATTTTGAGAAAAAGTTTAAGGAGGTCGAAGGATGCCCTAAGGAAACCTGGGGACTAATAAAAGAAGTGATTGGATTAAAAATAAATAGTGTACCTGATGAATTAGTTAGTGTAATGGGAAAGACTTTGAATTCTGAAAAGGACATATGCAATGAATTTCAGAGTTATTTTTCGAATATTGGTCTGAATTTAGCTATGTCAGTTGTGCCTGATAGTGGGGACCCAACGCCCGAGTCCTCACTGAGGGACCCCATTGATGTGTCTCTTCACCTTAGACTTCTAACAGTTGATGAAATTAAAAAAATTATTTATTGGTTGCGTAGTAATTCATCTGGTAGCGATCATATTACTCCAAAAACACTTAAATGTATTTTTCCTGTTGCAACTGAAGTTTTATGTGGGTTAATTAATGAGTGTTTTCGTCAAGGAAAATTCCCAGATTGTTTTAAAGTTGCCCGTATAACCCCAATTCATAAGGGTGGTATTCAAAATGACCCAGGAAACTATATACCGATATCTGTTTTACCCATTATTTCCCGTGTTTTAGAGAAAGGTTTTAGTATTAGAATGATGAGTTTTTTGGAGGATCATAAGTTACTGGTAGAGACACAGTTTGGGTTCCGCAGAAAAAGGACAACGGAACAGGCGATGATTTATTTGACAACTATTATTAATGATGTATTAGACAAAGGTTTCAAAATAGGTGCTATATTTTTAGATCTGATGAAAGCTTTAGATACTGTGGATCATGAACTTCAACTTAAGAAGTGTGAGGTGTATGGTTTGAGAGGTAAATCATTAAATTTTTTAAGAAGTTTTTTAAGTAATCGTTATCAGTATGTCCAACTAAATGATACTTCTTCCGAAAATAAGCGTAATGAAATAGGTGTTCCGCAAGGATCAGTTCTCGGTCCTATATTATTCTTGATATTTATTAAGGATTTACCAAATTGTCTAAATAATTTTTGCTATAGAATAAATGAAGTAACGGTAAACCCTACTAATGAAACAGTTTCACTTTTTGCTGATGACACAACAGCCATTAGCACAGCTAAGACAGCGGAGCTGCTGCAGATTTCCATGAAGGAATCAGTTAATAGAATAACAGCATGGCTGAGGGTAAATAAATTAAGGATTAACATGGCTAAGTCCAACTTTATTATTTTCTCGCGATCATCAAACTTTTACCCATGGATCAAGGAATTAGATATGCCCAATGGCGTTATAAAACGGACTTCGTCTTTTAAATACCTTGGGATTGTAATAGATGAAACTCTATCTTTTAAGGAACATGTTACTTTAACTAGGAAAATTCTGGGAAGAAATCTTGGTATAATGAAGAAACTCCAACATTGTTTTCCCAAGTCTGTCCTTCGCCATCTGTATTTTTCTTTAATACAACCGTAAATACTTTATTGTTCAAGTATTTGGCTCTCTACTTTTTCTTCTACCTTAAAACCCATAAGAGTTCTACAAAATCATGCAGTAAGAATTTTAGCCGGTATATCTCCGCGTATGTCTGTTAGAGAAATTTACCCAACTTTGAAAATTTTGCCGGCTGCAGGCCTTCGTGAGTTCTATATATTGTGGTTTATTTTTGGACGGTAGCAGGATGTTCAGTCTCGTTGTTTTGGTGATTGATTGTCCATTAGTTCTACTGTTCATTCTCATGATACAAGGGGTAGCGCGGACCTCTGTGTACCTAGAGGTATATCTTCCCGTTCATGTTTTTCTGTTTTTTATAGAGGTACGCGGAAATGGAATAGTTTGAATAGTGATATTAAGACTATTGGTGACCCCAATATTTTTAGAAAAATCATTAAGGAACTGCTTTTTGCTGAATATGAGTTTTGACTGATTAATTGATTTATTTATTGTGGGGTTTCTGCTGATATGATGTTTCCAGAGGAAGTATGATATATGATATTATTTTTTATTTATTGTTTAGTGTGATGGTCTTAGTGTTGTCTGTGGCCAAGTATTTTTTGTTTTATGTATTTTGTTTTCTCTACCTTCCCCATGGACAACCTTTGCTTTTTAGGGGAAGTAGCAATAGTTTTTGTTTATATGTTTTTTTTTTCAATAAATCCTTCTCTCTCTCTCTCTCTCTCTCTATATCTTGTATATACACACATATCTATATATGCTATATATACACACATTACATATACATATATATATATATATACACATACACACATACAACATATCCACATACATACATCACATCATACATCTTATACACACATACATACACATATATATATATATATATATATATATATATATATATATATATATATATATATATATATATATATATATATATATATATATATATATATATATATATAGCTATATATATATGCTATATAGGTATACTTTTATGATTTTTGTGTTTATATATTATATATATGTACTGGATGTGTTGCAGTTTTCATATATATATACACACACCCTCCCACACACATACACAAAGAGACACACACACACTCACACACTCTCTCTCTCAATCTCTCTCAATAACTCACTCTATCTCTCTGTCTCTCTCTCTCTCTCTCTCTCTAACTCAAACTCAGACACACACTCAGTCACTCAATCACACTCATATGCAAAATCAAACAGGCACTCACACACACACACACATAGACACACAAACACACACACACACACACACACACACACACACACACACACACACACACTATATATATATATATATATATATATATATATATATATATATATATATATATATATATATTTATATAATTGAGCTATATCACCTAAAATTAAAATTTTACTTACTTAAATTTTTCTCACCTCCTTTCCCGTGATGAAAATTTTCAAACTGAAGGAATTTACCCAGGGTCCTTGAGAACTTGGCTTTAGTTTGGATTTCAGACCATCAATGATCGAAAGGTTTCACTTTGTTAACTTTTCCTAGAGGTCTTTGTGTGACCTTCAGAAGCCGGAAGCAATTTTGTATGATAATGGCGACAGCTTGTCTTTTATCTTGACCGTGGCGAGTAAAAATCAGGGCTAATAATACCATTTATAGGTGAAAGATTTTTGAAGGCATTTTCAGAAAGTTTGCTTCAGGGAAGAGCAAGCAACCTTGGAAAATATACACAGAGCTTAAAAAATAAGTAAAGATAAGTCTCAGCACTCATTTGGTAATGAGTGAAATTTTTTTTTTATGAAAGTCATTTGTTTTTACGGCATGAACTTGGAAATTGTGTCCACTCCATGTTCCAAATTTCTAAGATGTGTCCATTCTCTTACCTATTATGTCATTATGTCCAGGCACAGAGGAATATGTCGTTTGGACATAAAATGTGTCCAGTTGGCAACCCTGTAGGCCACGCGTCAAAATAAATTCAAAGCAAACCGGTTTGTCAAGAGTGAGGAAAGTTACAGGAATTGGAATTTGAATAATTTGAATTAGTGTGATTCTGTATTTGACCCTAAAAGGACGCCCGGATAAATATTTTATTTGTTTAGATCATCGGTACATGAAAATATTTGCAGTACAAAGGATCAGAACTAGAATAAAGCTTCTGTGTGAAGTTTGTTTCAAAGAAAGAAAGATGAAAGGTCTATGAATTTGAATCTGATTATCGAGCTATTCGCATTCTAAAGCATCATAATGAGGAATTGAAAAACTGTACCAAAGCGAAAATTAGGCCAAAGATTGTGCTAAAGACCACTCTATTTGATATTCCAAAATGTTTACGGCCAGGAAGCTCAAAGAGAATTGTAGAAGGCCGTGTCACGAGCGAACTTAATCTCGAACAGCAAGATAGCTTAGTGCAATTTAAGTTAACAGAAAGCTTAGAGTTTGTCTTCAGTGGTACCTCTTGTTTTAGTGCTTCACAGTCACAGCCACATCACGCCTAGCATTCTGACAGTGCTAAGGATGTTAATCACGAAATTTCAGCAGACATCCTAGGTGAAAGTACACGATTTGTCAGGATAGACTCCCAAAGTGTGGGCAAAATCTTACTTTAAGGGGTAATTTGATCAACTAGAGTGAGTTTGTTAAAGGGTAATAAACTTTAAAAATTTCATTGAAACACTCAATAATTGTTTATTGATAAACGAGGAAATAATAATAAGATTAGGCATAATTAAAAAATATATCGTTAATTTTTAATTATATATGATAAAAAGATGAGTTATCCTGAACGGTGGCGAACCTGTCCTTTTAATATGGAAACTTTTGGAATTTTTACCTAAATTTTGTTTTTGTGAGTTAGAGGACTGTCCGGGTAATTGGTTTTTCCTAAAGGATTGGAGTATTGGAGAAGCATGAGTTTTAGAGATATTAGATTATACTTAAACATATATATATATACAAAATGTCGGTATTACTATGCAGCGGGTCTATACACGTTTGAGCTTGCTCTCTACTTTTGGGGTTCTTACTGTCTTTTGTTTTGAGGTAAGTAGTATGTTACCTTATACTTCTATAGCGCTATGTTCCTTCTCATTTCTATAGCGCTATGTTCCTTCCCATGCTATTCTAAAGTACCTTGTTCCTTCCCCTGCTATTTGCTTGGCTTATGTTCCTTACAGTGCTATTCTACGAGACCTCTATACCTTTTCAAAGAGAGTGAATAGCCTCTCACAATGTCGTATGGATTCTACGAGACGTATAGGAATTACCATGCTATTCTACGAGACGTATACACCTTTTCAAAGGGAGTGAGTACCCCCTCACATGGCCTTATACTTTGCACAGACATATAGGAATTACCATGCTATTTGCACAAACCTATACACCTTTTCAAAGAGAGTGAGTATCCCCTGCAATCAGACGGGTTTCTGAGGCAACACCTATTTTTTGGACAATTGCCTTAACTCGAAACTAGTTTCTTAGGAATGTGTCGTTGCTAATTAAAAAATCGGATGCTAAACTGAGGATTGTTTGATTGAGATATGCTGTTAAAACATTTTGCGTAAAAGCTAACTCTATTTGCAAAAAAGGATAAGGGATTCGCGAATTGGACTGTACGAACGATCTTTTTTGAATAATAGGGCAAAAAAGAGCTAGATAACATTTGCGAATTGGATCATATGAAGGTGGAGAAAAAAGGGTTAAACCGATTAGCAGTTAAGGTAACCTCGAAGAGCATGTTAACTCATAGCGTATTTATTATAAATTTGGAACAATATCAATCTATGGAAATGGTTAACGATGATTAAATGGTCTTATGACTTGACCTAGCTTTACTTCTTCGATGTGTTCTGTATAATACACAAGCGGCGTTTCAACAGTGTTGTCAATTTCAAATAGAGTTTAACGTTATAATATACTAAAAAAATGATACTAAGAGAGATGTAGATGGCAAGAAAAGAATTTTAATAATGAAACTCAGAACAATCCATAGAAATCCTTACAAATCAAGTAGTGAGGTGTATACGAGTACGAACTGCCAAGGATCATAAGCACCAATGACCCTAACAACCAGGGAACTCAACCCCCAAAGGTGCCCTATCCCCAAACTCGAAGGGGGCCCCGCCCCGCCCACTGTTTGCCCCCCCCCACTCATTTTTTGTAAATATCTTAGAATGACTTGTAACATACTTAAAAATAAAAGAAATCACATTTAATATTTTTAAAATTCAAAATTAGGATGATATATAAATGTTAGTCGCAACTTTTACTATTAGAAAAATATTGTTTGTAGTAGTACTTTTTTTATTGGACTAAAATTTTTTTTGACTTCGAAATTATTCAACTTTTTTTTACGTATCTTAAAATGACATGAAATATGCTTATGGCTCTAACAATTGTACTCTATGCTTGCTCAGAGAGACTATGCGGCTTTCCCAATGGTACTCTATGTATGTTTATCGACACTACCTAGTTTATTGGATGTATTAAATCGGTATTTTTTACATACTGGAACAATAAACACAACTCATATCTCTAAGAAGTGAAGATAAAGCATTTTAAGAAAGTATGTTCACATGATAGTGTTATTGTACCATTGAATGCTGACAAGGAGAAGTATTTAAACTATGAAATAAGTACAAGTGGTAGCACCATCGGAAATGTAAGCGTGCAATGTCATGACAGTAAGGAATTAAATTTCTTTTGAGTACCAAAATATTTAACTCTTATGATGGTGGATATATGAAATTCAGATCTCCGGAGATGATTGCACTCAAAGAGAATGCCAACATAAAAATAATACTTCATGAAGAAGGGCATCTTCTTGCTAGTGCTTGTGGTAACATGTTACCCAGTGTTAAACCATATCGTCAGCTTTCGGGTCTTAGAATTCAAATGAAAGCAAAGACGAAAATAAAGGCCTACTCTTGTACTAATATCATAAGCAATATCTTGTCTGCATGCCGGAACTATTACCTGTGTAAAAATAGTGTGATAATAGACAGTGAAGTTGCCAGAAAAATAAAACGGGTATTGGAAGAAAATATCACTAAGGAATATAAAGATGAATTGATGAAAAACAAAGTGCCAGTAAACGTTACTGCTATTGATCAAACAGTCAATGAACCAAATAATACCAAAGACGAAAAGCATATTGAGCCTGTCGATGACACACCTGTAAAAATTGTGTATGACTCAAAATGGAATAATGATTATTCTACTGATTAGGAACTAAGAGAAGACAACAGCTATAATATCAAGAGAGAACATGGTGAACCATTTTATGGAACAGATTCAAAATGTCCAAAGTTGTTCATTGATATTAATAATGTATAATAACATATTTTTTTATTAATATTCTACATGACATTATTTCATTAAAAATATGTTATGCAATACATTATTATATGTTCATTATTTTTAGAGTAAGCCAGCATATCAAACGTTTAGAATGTCTATTAAAACATCAGAGATATAAGAAAAGAAATTTGCATACATCATATTTCGGATGGATAGGTTAAAATAGAGAAAATCTAAGTATAAGAATGAATAAATTCTCTAGTATTAACAGATACTTGGGATAGCTTTGACGGAATCTAAGTATCAGAGTGAATAAATTCTTTATCAATGTCTTTTGACAAATACGTTTGATAACAATGACATAATTTAAGTATCAAATTGAACAAATTCCTTATTAAAATTCTTTATCGATATCATTTGTCAGATACGTCAGATAACATTGACAAAATCTATCTATTAGAATGAATAAATTCTTTATCCTCAGCCGTTATTGGATTTTTCATCATGAAAAAATTGTAAGTAAGTAACCAACTCTTTCTTGAATTCACCTCTTGCATTCACAATACAGAAATTATAGAAAAAATAATTGTAATTTCCAGACTTCATTTGCATGCAATAGATACCGAGAGTTCCATGACTCCTCCCCACAATGAATTCTATGGGTTTTATGACTTCTCTCCACAAGTAATTCAGATGGTTTTAGGACTCATCCCCCTAGCCATAACTCCATTCAACCTTGAGCGAAGGTATAAACGCTTGATGAAGTACTTCTCTACGTAACAACTACATTAATAGCTTCCAAGATGATAGGACTGTATGACACAGAATTTATCAGTTTAAAAAAAAATCATCTTGGGGTGTTATATTTGAATGTACATTTTTATTATTGTCTATGGAACTCGAAGAAATTGACTGTTATCATTGGATAGTGAACTATAATATGTTTGAGTATGATAAAAGCTTGTGGAGTACTACATTACGTTATATAAACAAACTGGGATTCTACGATAGAGTGATTACGCCATTTAATAATAGTGGTTAGGAACTGAGAAATGTTCAGGAGGAAGTCAGTGAAATTTGCAGCTTTTTTGGGGTTGAAGCACTCTATGTAAAGGGTAATGTACCTACAAATAAAGTTTTAATTCAAAAGTGTGACCCTAGGATTCCACTTTTTAATCTAGAAGAATTTAAGTGTCCTAAATTTGGAGAGGCTGTCACCGTCCTGAAGACGAGGTTAGGTTCTTCGTGCAGCGGATACCTAAGGACATACATGATCGCGATAAATGGTAAACTTTAGACAGGGTAAACTTTAAGTACTATTTTGTATGTAAATATGTATTTTTTCTCAAAAAATCTATTAATGTGTTTAAGCAATAAATATCTTTAAGCTTAACCTGTCTTTATTCTTTAGAATAGTTCTATTCATTTCATTAAATTATGAAGAAATTGTAAATAACTAACAATTTCTTTCTTGAACTCACCATTTGGATACACAATGCAGAAATTCCATTCAAGAAATTATGAAAAAATTGTAAGTAAGTAGCAAATTCTTTCTTGAATCCTGCAGGCATACAAAAACACATATAAATATATGGATTCAGGCATACAAACAGACAGAGACAGGCATTGAGATAGGCAAACACCCGCCCAGACACATAAGCAGAGGAAGTGAGGGAGACAAAAACACATATAAATGCAAGGATTCTGACATACAAACCGACAAAGACAGGCATTGAGATAGGTAAACATCCGCCCAGACGCATAAGCAGAGGAAGTGAGAGAGACAATAACACGTATAAATTTAAGGATTCAGGCATAAACACCGACAGAGACAGGTACTGAGATAAGCAAATACCCGCCCAGACACATAAGCAGAGGAAGTGAAAGAGACAAAAACATATAAATATATAGATTCTGACATACAAATCGACAAAGACAGTCACTGAGATAAGCAAACATCCGCCCTGACACATGGGCAAGGAGAATGAGAGAGGCAAAAACACATGGAAATATATTGATTCAGGCATACAAACCGACAGAGACAGGCATTGAGATAGGCAAACACCCACCCAGACACATAAGCAGAGGAAGTGAGTGAGACAAAAACACATATAAATATAGGGATTCTGATATACAAACCTACAAATACAGTCACTGAGATAGGCAAACATCCGCCCAGTCACCTACGCAGAGGAGGTGGGAGAGATAAAAATACATATAAATGTAAGGATTCTGACACACAAACCAACAAAGACAGGCATTGAGATAGGCAAACACCTTCCCAGACACATAAGCAGAGGAAGTGAGAGAGACAAAAACACATATAAATGTAAGGATTCTGACATACAAAGCAACAATCACAGGCATTGAGATAGGCAAACATCCGCCCAGACGTATAGGTAAGGAGAGCGAGAATGAGAAAAACATATATAAATATATAGATTCAGACATACAAAGGAACAATTACAGGCATTGAGATAGGCAAACACCCGCCCAGACACATAAGTAGAGGAAGTGAAAGAGACAAAAACACATATAAATATATAGATTCTGACATACAAATCGACAAAGACAGTCACTGAAATAAGCAAACATCCGCTCAGACACATAGGTAAGGAGAATGACAGAGACGAAAACACTTGCAAATATATCGATTTAGGCATACAAACATACAGAGGCAGGTTTTAAAATAGGCAAACACACACCCAGATCCATAAACGAAGGAAGTGGCATAGATAAAAACACATATTAATTAATAGATTCAGGCATACAAACCGACAAACACAGGCATTGAAATAAGCAAACATCCACCCAGACAAATCAGCAGAGGAAGTAAGAGAGACAAAAACACCTATAATTATATAGATTCTGACGTACAAATCGACAAAGACAGGCAGTGAGATAAGCAAACATCCGCCCAGACACATAGGCAAGGAGAGTGAGAGAGACAAAAACACAGCAAATATATTGATTCAGACATACAAACCGACAGAGACAGGCATTGCGATTAGCAAACACCCGCCCAGACACATAAGCAGAGGAAGTGAGGGAGACAAAGACACGTATAAATATATGGATTCTGACATACAAACCGACATTGAGATAGCTAAACATCTACCCAATCGCATAATCAGAGGAAGTGTGAGGGATAAAAACACTTATAAATTTAAGGATTCTGGCCCACAAACCAATGAGGACAGGCATTTAGATATGCAAACTCCCGCCCAGACGCATAAGCAGAGGAAGTGAGGGAGAAAAAAACAGAGATAGATATATGGATTCAGGCATACAAACCGACAGAGACAGGCACTGAGATAAGCAAACACCCGCCCAGAGGCATACGCAGAGGAAGTGAATGAGACAAAAACACATATAAATGTAAGGATTCTGACATACAAAGCAACAATCACAGGCATTGAGATAGGCAAACATACGCCCAGACACATAAGCAGAGGAAGTAAGAGAGACAAACACACAAATAAATAAATAGATTCTCACATACAAACCGACAAAGACAGACACTGAGATAAGCAAACATCCACCCAGACACATAGGCCCAGAGAGTGAGAGAGACAAAAAACACATACAAATATATAGATTCAGACATACAAAGCAACAATGACAGGCTTTGAGATAGGCAAACACCCGCCCAGACACAAAAGCGGAGGAAGTGAGAGAGACAAAAACACATATTAATATATGGATTCTGACATACAAATCGACAAAAACAGGCATTGAGATAGGCCAACATCCGCCCAGACACATAAGCAGAGAAAGTGAGAGAGACAAAAACACCTATGAATTTATTGATTATGACATAGAAATCGACAAAGACAGGTATTGAGATAAACAAACATCCGCCCAGACACATAGGCAGGGAGAGTGAGAGAGATAAAAACAAATGCAGAAATAAGGATTTAGGAATACAAACCAACAGAGACAGGCATTGCGATTAGCAAACACCCGCCCAGACACATAAGCAGAGGAAGTGAGGGAGACAAAAACACGTATAAATATATTAATTCTGACATACAAACCGGCATTGAGATACCCAAACATCCACCCAGTCACATAAGCAAAGGAGGTGGGAGGGATAAAAACCCCCGTAAATGGAAGGATTTGGTACCAAAAACCGACACGAACAGGCATCGGGAAAGGCAAACTCCCGCCGAGACGCAAGATACGGAAAAGTAATGGAGAAAAAAACAGAGATAAACATATGGATTCAGGCATACAAACCGACAGAGACAGGCACTGAGATAAGCAAACACCCGCCCAGACACATAAGCATAGGAAGTGAGAGAGACAAAAACACATATAAATGTAAGGATTCTGACAGACAAAGCAACAATCACAGGCATTGAGATGGGCAAACATCCACCCAGACACATAAGCAGAGGAAGTAAGAGAGACAAAACACAAATAAATAAATAGATTCTCACATACAAAACGACAAATACAGGCACCGAGATAAGCAAACACCCACCCAGACACATACGCCCAGATAGTGAGAGAGACAAAAAACACATGCAAATATATTGATTCAGACATACAAACCAACAATGACAGGCTTTGAGATAGGCAAACACCCGCCCAGACACATAAGCGGAGGAAGTGAGAGAGACAAAAACACATATATATAAATGGATTCTGACATACAAACCAACAATGACAGGAATTGAGATAGGCAAACTCTCGCTCAGACACACCGTCATAGTGAGAAAGATATCCAAAAAGTTGGGTTCATCTAGGTTCACTTAGAGTGGCGCGCCACTCTTAGCTGTTGGCTACGGAATATTGATAGAGAGGGAGCCGCTAATGAACATTTGCTCGTCATTGTAGATTCTAAGTAAAAGAAAGGAGCCGATATAGCAGAAGATAATCTACGAATTTTTGTGAATGACTCGTATCAATGACAAAAAATGGTATTTCAATGATACGATTTTACAAGTACCATTAGTGGGCGCTTGGATTGGACACAAGTTCACATTTCCAAGAAGTTAGGAAGAAATATTTAACACCTAAAATGCCTAGTCCACAAAGAAAACATTATCCTTCCTTTTGCAGAGATTTGCAAGTGACTTTTGCAGAGATTTGCAAAATCACTGGAAGTATCATTGAGTTTGCCGAGTTGTTTTCTCTAGCGAAAAAGAACAGACGAGATTTGCCTTTAGCTTACAGAGCATTCACTTTTGCAGAAACTTTTGCAGTTATATTGGCCGAAGGTGAGCGAATATTTAGCAAGATGAAAATCGTCAAGAACAGATTGAGGTCGACTATGGGACACGATCGAAATCACCATCTCATGCCCACGGTGTCAGAAAAAGACCTACTGAAAAAAAATTTACCTCAACCTACTTGTAGAAAAGTAGAAAGTTGAAAAGCCGCACAGCCTTAAAGTTTAGCTTATTTTTTTTGCCTTGGTTTTGCTTTTATAGCTGAGTTTTTCTCTACAATGTATGACAATTTTCTACAACTAATAAACATTATTTTAACACCTGAAAAACAAAGTAACAAATGTTGGTTGTCATCAGCACCTACCCAAATTCATCAGCACATTTTGGACGCCCCCCCAGAGGTAAAAGGCTAGTGACGCCCCTGGTAGCAGTAGGAGTAGAAGTAGAAAAATCATGTGGAGCAATTGCACATGCCTTTTTTGGGAATTGCTCTTAAGTAGGATGGACCACATATCTCACTCTATGCCTCAATCCATGGGAATTAATAGCCAGCAAAGAATTCACACAACGCTTTTGTATCTTATCACCAAAGATTAGAACCATAATTGTAAACTCGATTTCTATTTTATGTGATGTCAATCCAATTCCTAAAATAATCATTTATTCCGATTCATTTAATGCGTCAATAGGAGACGTAAAAACTAGTGCTGAAGTCAAAGCACGACATTTGAGTAAAATTTAGTGATTTGGGATATATCGGATTCGAAAGACTTGGGGGCACTAGGTGAAATACAACATTTTCTAAGGATTGGAATAGAAATGAAATCAGTTCGTCTTCGAAACTTGAACATAGGAATAACCTAAGGTTTAAGTACAATATAAGCTCCTTGACCTTAAAGAAAAAATTAAAAAGCCTTTTTTGCCTCCTCCTTCCAGCTTAGTGACCCTTTGGAACTCACCTAGCGTCTATTAAAAAACTTACATATACATATAAGAAGATTGGAATTAGAGGAAAATGCAATATTCCTCCCCTAGCGAATTCTCTGACGCTATACGAAAGAGGGATCCATTCCTCTTCTAGCCACCTTTGCATTTCTCAATCCGTGCTAATATTATATGGAGGTACTCCTGATGTTTTACAGAGGGTTCGGGAAGAAAGAGGGATTAAATTGCTAGATTAAAATTTCCAATCTCTTCTGTCCGAAGATCCAATTTTCTCTAGAAAGTTGTAGTTTATCAAAGTTCCAAAGAACACTAACTTCCTTTTCAGGATATAAACCTGAAACTTGTTTTAATTTATACAACCATTGAGATTTGATAAAAAGGTTATTCCTAGGAACAATAATTTGATGCAAAGAATTTTAATTACACAGGTACCCAAGTCTATCTGATTATTCAAGTCTAGTTATTTCTATTAGAAGCATTCGATAGACTAGAATTAACTAAATCCTTTTTTTTCGGTAAGCATTTGTGGATTGAACAAGCAAACCAATAGAATATTAGACAACAGACCTAGAAGAGCCTTAGAAGTATTCAAAATAATTAGAGTTAGAATATTTTCCTTTTATTCCCTTTAAAATAAATATCAGTTGTCACTGAATTCTGAGTACCGATCCTTACCCAAGCCTGAGATATAACACGCTACCAAAATTTAGCCCTCATATGTAGGGGCAATCTTACAATCTTACAGGGGCGATCTGAAGCCAATCGGAGGATTCCGAAAATACGGCCATCGCTGGGATCGCCAGTGGCTGGAAATGGTGGAGCCTGCCACCCTTGAGTGAAACCTATGGAAGGAGACATATCGTCATCTACTCGGCGCCACGATGAGTCTGGCTGCTGCTTGAACGTGCAGCATGTACAAATACAAGTTTGGGACCTATGCTGCTATATTTTGCAACCCTTTGTCCACGAAGCAAGTCATCTCATTTTAGGTGAAGAAAATGAAACTTAACAGATTTAAAGTGCTTTAATTTTTTATCATTGTGCTTATTCTTGGCAATATGAATCGTCTTGATTGCCCCCATATTTCGTTATTTCCTAGTAACAATAATTTATATCATTTATCTTTTTAATTACACAGTAAAATATTGTAACATTTTAAGTTCTAGCATGCTCTTGTGTGTAAAATGATGTAAAATACAAAAGATTCCAGTACGCTCATTTGAACGCTCAAACATTTAATTTAATCAGCCCTTTCAAGACTTTAGTCTTTTGTTCAACGCTTAAGTAAAAATGCGGTTAATAATAAATGAAAGACTGGTTTTTGACGGGTAATTTTTGCCCAACAAAGTTTAGTAAAATAAAACGTAGTCTTTTCTATACTTTAATTTACATTAATTATATTTATTTTAAATTGTTCAACACAGGAGAAAGCCATAGGCTTGTCGCAATACAAATACAAGAATTGACAGCTCAACAGCAACACTGCAAAACGCAAAAAAAAATTCTTCATTTAAAACAACTATACAACTATATAAAAGTTATAAAAGTTATAGAAAGTTATAAAAATGAAAACATTTAAAAAAATTCAGTAAAATACAAATTATATTCTGGCTTTTAGAAAACATAGGGGCTTAGAACCCTACTCATATTAATTTATACAAGTTTTGAGTTTGACTCTGTTATTTATTGTAATTTTTGTTCGTTTTGGGTTTCATTTATTTATTGATACTGGTTTTTGCTTGTTAGATTATTTGATTCTTTTTTGTTCATTTTTGGTTTAATAGAGTTCTTTACTTTTTTTTTATTTGGTGGTAAAAGTTTTTTAATTAATTTCTTTTCGTTTTGTAGGCTATTGACATAGTCTTTCTTAGAGAAAAAGACTGAGCCTTTTCTAAAGTTAAACAACCATCCCTTCCATAAAAACCTTAAATTCCCCTGTGCATAACTTACAACACTTGTCCCTAATCTCTGGGGTTTGTTTCAACCCCATAAGCCTTGTTGTATGATATTTAGACTATTTTGAATTGAATGGTTATCTCAAAATTTCTATTCGATACATTTCGGGACAATACGACGTTTGTGTTTGTTTTTGTGTGGGGGAGGGGGTAGCTGCCCTCTGATCACTTTGACTCTTAGAAGGAGCACAGAACCGTCTGATTACCAATCTAATGAGCCTCCTCCGAAGTTTACACGACAATGCTTATAAAAACCTTGCACGCCCCCAGGACATAACTTACAACCCTTGCCCTGAGGGCTTGGGGATTTGTTATCCTGAAAGACATAATTTCCAGGTCTTTCGAACACGTTGAACAAAATGGATATCTCAAAATTTTGATTGGAAGTGTTTGGAGAAATGATCGATGCGGGGGTTGCATTTGCCCTCTGATGACTTTCGACTTATAATGCCTTTTTTATTGCAAAATATACTGAGGGCTATGTCAAAATATCATGGGGGAAGGATTGTCATCTTCAGAGAGAAACTTCCACACCTTTCAACAACGTTAAACGAAGTGGCCATAACAAAATATTAATCGGAAATGTTTAGGAAAATTATAGGTATGGGGGGGGGGTGATTCCCCCTCCGATTGCTTTCAACTATTAAAAAGGACAATATCCCTCTCAATTTCCAATCGAATGGGCCCTTTTTGAATTTTTTACGACAAAGCTTTCTATAAAAACATATTCCCAGGTCACAACTATAATAATATATCCCCAAGTCATATCTTACACCCTTTAAACTGAGGGCTGTGGGGGGGGGGGTTGTCATGCTCAAAGACATAATTTTACACCCTTTAACTGCATTCAACAAAATTATTTGGAGAAATGATGAGCGTGGGGGGCATTCGCCTTCCGATCGTTTTTTACTGTTAATAAGGGCACTAGCCCTCTCAGTCCTCAATTGAATGAGCCCTTTTTGAAGTTTCTAAGACAACGCTTTCTATAAAAACCTTATAGGACCCCAGGGTATAACTTAAAACCTTAACCCTAAGGGCTGTGAGTGGGGGGGGGGGGTTGTCATGCTTAAAGACAATATTTCAGACCCTTTAACTACGTTCAACAAAATGGCTATATAAAAATGTTAATCGGAAGTGTTTGGAGAAAATGATGGGCGTGGGGGCATTAACCCTCCGATCGATTTTGACTGTTAATAAGGGCATTATCCATCTCAATTCTCAATTGAATGAGCCCTGTTTGAAGTTTCTACGACAAGGCTTTCTATAAAAACTTTATATGCCCCCAGGGCACAACATACAACCTTTGCCATGGGGCAAAGGTTTGACATCCTCAAAGACATAATTTTCGGATCTCTCAACTATGTTGAACAAAATGGATATCTCAAAATTTTGATTGAATGTGTTTGGGGAAATAGTCGGCGTGAGAGGGGGTTTAGTTGCCCTCCAATCACTTTCAACTATCAAAAGGGGCACTATCCCTTTCAATTTCCAACCGAATGAGCCCTTTTTGAAGTTTCTACGACAACGCGTTCTATGATAATCTTATATTCGCCTAGGGCATAACTTACAACTACTTCCAAGTATTAAAAAGGGCACTAGCCCTTTGCATTTTTAATCGAATGAGCCTTTTCTGAAGTTTCTACGACAAAACTTTCCATAAAAGCATTATATGCCCCCAAGGCATAACTTACATCACTTACCCTAAGTGCTGTCAGGGGGGGGTTATCCTCAAAGATTTAATTTTTAAAACTTTTGACGTTTCTAAGACAACGCTTTCTATAAAAACCTTTTAAGCCCCAGGGCATAACTTACAACCCTTGCCTTGAGGGCTGTGAGGGAATTGTCATCCTCAAAGACATAATTTCCAGACCTTTCAACTACGTTGAACAAAATGGATATCTCAAAATTCTGATTGAATATGTTTGGGAAAATTGTGGAGGTGAGAGGGGGGTTACTAGTCCTCCATTCACCTTCGACTATTAAAAAAGGGCACTAGCCGTTTCAATGTCTAATCGAATAGTTCCTTTTTGAATTTTCTACGACAACGCTTACTATAAAAAAAACTTATATGCCCCCAGGGCTTAACTCACAACCCTTGCCTTGAGGGCTTTGGGGGAAGTGTCATCCTTAAAACATAATTTCCGGACTTTTTAACTACGTCGAACAAAAGGGCTGTCTAAAAATTTTCATTGGATGTGTTTGGGGAAAAGATGGGCGTGAGAGGGGGGTTAGTTGCCTTCCGATCACTTTCGACTATTGAAAATGGTACTAGCCTTTTGAATTTTCATTCGAATGAGCCTTTTTTCAAGTTTCTACGACAGGGCTTTTCAAAAAAAATTTATATGCTCCGAGACAATAGTTTACAACATGGTCCTTAGGGATTCTGGGGAGAGTATCATTCTAAAAGATAGAATTTCTAGAAAATCCAACCACTGTAAATAAGATAACACTTTCAAAATTTGGGGCGTGGAAGGATAAATTGGATAAGTTGGGATAAATTGGGGGCGTGGAAGGGGTGTTAGTTGCCTTCCAATCACTTTCGACTATTAGAAAAGGGTCTAGCCATTTCAGTTTCAAATCAAATAATCCCTTTTTGAAGTTTCTACGACAATACTTTCTATAAAAACCTTATATGTCCCTAGGGCATAACTTACAACCCTTGCCCTGAGGAATGTTTGGGGGGGGGTGTCATCCTCAAAGACTTAATTTCCAGAACTTTCAACTACGTTGAAAAAAATGGTCATCTCAAAATTTCGATTGGATATGTTTGGGGAAATGGTGGACGTGAGATGGGGGTTAGTTGCCCTCCAATCACTTTCGACTATTTAAAAGGGCACAGCCTTTTGAATTTCCAATGGAATGAGCCATTTTGAAGTTCCTACGACAACAGCTTCTATAAAAACCTTATATGCCCCCAGGGCATAACTCATAACCCTTGCTCTGAGGGCTATGGTGGAATGTCCTCCTCAAAAACAAAATTTCTATCTCGAAATCAACTACACTGAACAAAATGGCTATCTCAAAATTTTGATTGAATGTGTTTGGAGAAATAGTGGGCGTGGAAGGGGTTTTAGTTGCCTTCCAATCTCTTTCGACTATTAAAAAGGGTACTAGCCGTTCCGATTTCCAATCGAATTAGACCTTTTCGAAGTTTCTACTTCAACTCCTTCGATACGAAGTGCCATGGTATGGAAAAAAAAAAAAAAAAAAATAATAATACATTGTGCCAACATCGTTCTTTACTTTGGCAGTGCTATTGCGCTGCCTATGATAGGATCAAGTACAAATTTTGGTAGTGGTCTTAGTTTTCTTGTACCCTTTTTTATGTAGTAACGCGTAATGAACTTATCACATGCTTCTTATATAACCTCTCGGATAAACTCAAAAGCAACATCCACATCTGCATTATTTTACTGAAGCTCCTCAACAATAGAAACGGAACGGATAAAGTCTCGAATTTCATCGTAACGACCCTTATTGTAATCATAATAAAATTTTGAACCAGAGTTCATCGCTGCACTTACATTCGTTGATTAAGACATAGCTAAATGGTCAATTCTACGTAGAGGTGGCACCATCTTAAAGTGTGCTATGTCATCTGGAGATTTAGTGATCACTAAGTCTAGTACATGGGGGATTGAATCACTTCTGAGTCTTGTGGGATCGACAACATGCTGGTGCGGAAAACTATCATGTAAGGTTTGCACAAGTTTAAACGCAAAACTCTGGCCCGTCCCTGAATTAGCTTGGGATGACCAGTCGGTATCAGGTGCATTGAAGTCACCAAGAAAAAGAATTTTTGGGGAAACAGACGAAAGGCACGACAGATAACTCAGGAGGCGATCGTTGTTTAACATTAATTAAAAAAAACTGTTTCCACAAAATAAGTTTTTCAAAGAAAAGTAAAGAACACCATTAAACAAAAAATGAGCAAAAATAAAATCAAATAATCTATCAAGCGTGAAACTACCACAAATCAGCATCGATAATTACAATAAATAACCAAGTCAAACTCAAAACGAGCAGAAATTAACATAAGTTGGGCTCAAAACCCCTGTGACTTCCCAAGGCCAGAACATAATTTGCTCTTTACTGAAAAAAATACAAATGAATATGCATTGTCAGTTTATTAAACATACACTGATATTTATTGATTAAAATGTTAATATTGTTGGATTTATATAAGTTATAAAAGTAAAAAAAATTATATTTTTTTCAGTAAAGTACAAATTATGTTCTAGCCTTGGGAAACCATAGGGGTTTTGAGCCCAACTTATGTTAATTTCTGCTCGTTTTGAGTTTGAATCGGTTATTTTTTTTTATTTCTGTTCGTTTTAGGTTTCATTTATTTATCGATGCTAATTTGTGGTAGTTTCAAGCTTGGTAGATTATTTGATTTTTTTTTTACCCATTTTTTGTTTAATGGAGTTCTTTACTTTTCTTTGAAAACAAAAAGTTTTTTATATTAATTTAGGCTCGTTTTATATTGACATAGTCTTTTGAGAGAGAAAAAAATAATACTTTAAAGCTTTTCGTTTTTTTAAGAATTTATAATTTGGTCTGCTATTTGTATACTTGAGAAAAATTTTCAGCAATTTTTAACAACATACACCCTCTTAAAAATCTGGACACAAATAGTAGTGTTTAATTTAGTTTTATACCTCCTTTAGTTGACCTAAAATGGAAAACTTGATACCATTCGCAAAAGAATCTGTTTGCTTTCTTTGATAGCTTGGATACACTTACGCTATTTTGATTGGGTCAATTTTAAGAACAGAAGCAGCCCCGAAAGATTGAGCATAATACCCTCAGTCGTTCTTGGGATACTGCAGAGATGACTTATTGAGAATTAGCATTAACACAGTGTATTTAGATTTAATCTTATGGCAACATTTAGTTTTTAAATATAAAGTCAAATGGGAGGGTGGGCGTGGGAGGCGGTTTAGTTTCCGCCCAATCATTTTCGACTATTAAAAAGTGCATCAGCCCTTTCTATTTTCAATCGAATGAACCCTTTTCGAAGTTCCTACGACAACTCTTTCGAAACAAAGCGCCCTGGTCTAAACAACAACAACAACAAAAAATAATACATTATACCCACATCAATCTTTACAATAAAAATGTCAAGCCTTCCAATTACTTTCGACTATTAAAAAGGGCACTAGGCCTTTCGATTTCCAATTGAATGAGCTCTTTTTGAGTTTTCTCGACAACACTTCCTATAACCAACTTAAATACTCTCCGGGCATTAATTACAACCCTTACCTTTTAGGGTAGTTGTCACCCTCTAAGACCTAATTTCCTAGACTTTCATCTACGTTAAAAAAAAATGGCTATCTCAAAATTTTGACTGGATGTGTCTGGGAAATGGTGGGCGTGAGAGGGGCGTTAGTCTTTCTCCAATCACTTTCAACTATTAAAAAAAAGCACTAGCCCTTTCAATTTCCAATCAAATGAGCCATTTTGAAGTTTCTACGACAACACTTTCAATAAAAACCTTATATACCCCCTGGGGATAAATTATAACCCTCGCCCTGAGGGCTGGGGGTGGGGTTCATCCTCAAATACCTAATTTCTAGAAATTTCTACTATGTTGAACAAAATGGCCATCTGAAAATTTTGATTTTATCTCTTTGGCGTGAGAGGGGGGTTAGTTGCCCTGCAATCACTTTCAACTATTAAAAAGGGCACTAGACCTCTCAATTTTCAATTGAATAAGCCCGTTTTGAAGTTTTTACGACAACTCTATCATTAAAAACCTTATATGCCCCCCGGGCATAACTTACAACCTATGTCCTGGGGACTCCGGGGGGTTTGTCATCCTTAAATACATAATTTCTAGAACTTTCAACTATGTGAAAAAAATTGGCTATCTCTAAACTTTGATTGAATGCGTTTGGGGATATGGTGGGCGTCAAAGGGGGGTTAATTACTCTCCACTCACTTTCAAATATTAAAAAGGGCAATTTCAATTTCCAATAAAATGAGCCCCTTTCAAAATTTCTACAACAACTTTCTAAATTAACCTTATATGCCCCCAGGGCATAACTTACAACCCTTGCACTGAGGGCTCTGATGGAGTCATCCTAAAAGACCTAAATTCCAGAACTTTCCACTACGTCGAACCAAATATATATCTCCAAATTTTTGATTGGATGTATTTGGGGAAATGGTGGGCGTGAGAGGGGGAAGGGGGTTGTAGCCCTTTAATCACTTTCGACTATTAAAAAGGCACTAGCCCTTTCAATTTTAAATTGAATGAGCCCTCTTGGATGTTTTTACAACATCGCTTTCTATAAAAACCTTACATGCTCCCAGGGCATAGCTTACAACTCTTGCCCTGAGGGTTGTAGGGGGGATGGGTTGTCATCGTTAAAGACCTAATTTCCAAAACTTTCAATTACGTTGAACAAAATGGCTATCTAAAACTTTTGATTGAATGTGTTTGGAGAAAAGGTGGGCTTGAAATGCGGGTTAGTTGCTCTCAAATCACTATCGACTATTAAAAAGGGCACTAGCCCTTTGAATTTACAATCGAATGAGCCCTTTTTTAAGTTTCTACGACAAAGATTTCAATAAGAAACTTATATGCAAACAGGACGTAACTTATAACCCTTGCCCTGAAGACAGTAGGGGGAGTGTCCTGCTCAAAGGTATAGTTTCCTGAACTTTAAACTGCGTGAGCCAAAAAAGCTATCTAAAATTTTCATTGGATATGTTTGGGGAAATGTTGGGAGTGGAAGGGGTGTTAGTTGCCTTCCAATCTCTTTTGACTATTAAAAAGAGCACGAGCCATTTCAATTTACAATCGAATGAGCCCTTTTTGAAGTTTCTATGACGACGCGTTCTATAAAAACCTTATATGCCCCCAGGGCATAACTTACAACCCTTGCCCTGAGGGCTGTGGGGGAGTGTCCTCTTCAAAAACATAATTTCTATCTGGAAATCCACAACACTGAACAAAATGGTTAGTTAAAAATTTTGATTGGATGTGTTTGGGGAAAAGGTGGGCGTAAAAGGGGGGCTAGTTGCCCTCAAATCACTTTCGACTATTATAAAGGCCACTGGACCTTAGAAGTTCCAATCGAATGAGCCCTTTTTCAAGTTTCTACGACAAAGATTTCCATAAAATCTTATATGAACTCAAGGGCATAACTTATAACCCTTGCGCTGAAGACTGTGGGGGGAGTGTCCTGCTCAAAAGTATAATTTCCTAGACTTTAACTGCGTGAAACAAAATGGCTATCTCAAAATTTTGATTGGATGTTTTTGGGGGTAGGAAGGGCGTGGGGGAGGGGGGGGGTAATTGCGTTCCAATCACTTTCAACTATTAAAGAGGGCATTATCCTTTTGAATTTCCAATCGAATGATCCTTTTTTGAAGTTTCTACGACAACGCTTTCTATAAAAACCTTATATTCCCCCGGGGCATAACTTAGAACCCTTGCCCTGAAGGATATTGGGGAGTGTCCTCCTCAAAAACATGATTTCTATATGGAAATCAACTACGCTGAACAAAATGGCTATATCAAAATTTTTATTGGATGTGTTTCGGGAAATGGTGGGCGTGGAAGGGGTGTTAGTTGCCCTACAATCACTTTTGACTGTTAGAGAGGGCACAAGCCACTCCAATTTCCAATTGAATGAGCCCTTTTCGAAGTTTCTACAACAACTTCTTTGAGACAAAGTGCCTTGCTCTAAAGGAAAAAATAATAAATGATACATTTTGCCAACATCGTTCTTATATGCCCTCAGGGCATAACTTAAAACCCTTGCCCTGACGGCTGTGGGGGAGTATCCTCCTCAAAAATATAATTTCTATCCGGAAATCAACTACGCTGAAAAAAATGGCAATCTCAAAATTTTGATTGGATGTGTTTGGAGGAATAATGGGCGTGGGGGGGAAGGGCTAGTTGCCCTCCAATCACTTTCATCTATTGAAAAGGGCACTAGCCCTTTGAATTTCCAGTCGAATGAGCCTTTTTTTAAGTTTCTACGACAACACCTTCTATAAAAACCTTATATGCCCCCAGGGCATAATTTAAAACCCTTGCCCTGAGGGTTTTGGGGAAGTTTCCTCCTCAAAAACACATTTTATATCTGTAAATCAACTACACTGAACAAAATGGCTGTCTCAAAATTTTGATTGGATGTGTTTGGCAGAATGATGGGCATGGGGGGGGGACTAGTCTCCCTCCAATCACTTATGACTATTAAAAAGGGCACTAGCCCTTTGAATTTCCAATTGAATGAGCCTTTTTTTAAGTTTCTACGACAACACCTTATATAAAAACCTTATATCCCCTAGGGCATAACTTAAATCCCTAGCCACGAGGGTTGTGGGGGAGTGTCCTCATCAAAAACATATTTTCTATCTTCAAATCAACTACGCTGAACAAAATTGCTATCTCAAAATTTTGATTGGATGTGTTTGGGGGATTGATGGGCGTGGGGGGAGGGCTAGTTTCCCTCCAATCACTTTCGACTATTAAAAAGGGCACTAGCCACTCCAATTTCCAATCGAATGAGCCCTTTTTGAAGTTTATACAACAACTCCTTCGATACAAAGTGCCCGGGTATGGAGGAAAAAAAAATATTACATTGTGGCAACATAGTTCTTTACTTAGGCAGCACTATTTCGCTGCCTAAGATACCAAATATATTTCTAGATGGGCTTCCCCGGCAACTTAACTTCCACACTAATTACTTCACTTTTTCACTAGTAAACGAAACATCAACTTCTTCATATTTCAATTCTGAGGACCACAAAACATAAATACAAACTCCTCCATTCGAATTTTTGTTGTGCACGATATTATAACCACTCAGTTGACAGAAATGTACATCGAGATCAAGACAGTACTTTGGAAGCACATCAGCCACAATAAATATATTAGGTTTCTATAAATTTACCTAAGAATGCAGTTCATCAATTTTTTTTTAAAGTACATCAGCATTCATATACAACACATAAAGATTATTCTTCCATTTCATGCCTGGAGGGGACCGCTTGTCCCTAACATTACTTTGAAAAATATTTCTATTTAACTGCCTATTTACACTGGTTATATTGCACGGTATATCATTTAATGTTCCAATAAAGCCGGATGCAATGGAACATATATAATAAAAACATTTGGGTAGTTAAATATAGTAGATGAATCCCGTCCAACGTGTCAAAACGAAATGAGAAACGCCCAAGAGGAATTCAGTATGTACCCTTGATTTTTGTAGGATTAATTGGTTATTAGAAAACATAGCCATTGGCTGCCTCTTCTTAGGCACCGTTTGGAATGATTAATATATAGATGTAAAATAGTAGAGGCCGTACTATCATCGTTTTTGCTGTTTATCTTGTTCTTCTATTCCAAAAATCACATTGTCCCTACCTTGGCCTTCTTCGTGATTAGCGGAGAAACTTGACCGTGAGCAGTTGGTAAAATCATCTATGCGAAGTTTAATTTCTTGGCAATAACTTCTTTTGAGCAAAATATTCAAATTTAAACGTTTTGCATGTTTTCATGATGGAAGATCCATATGAAGAACTGGCAAATTCATACGAGATTAGAAAGGTACAACGATGGAAACAATTCTCTGAAGCTTTTCACAAAAGAGTATGTTCATTTTGCTTTCCTATAAATTTGCATGGCTCTTTCACTACTCTGTAACATGCTATGTTTTGTTTATGCTAGGCTAGGGTAAGATACCAATTAGTTGGCCAGTAAATCTTTTTAACAAGTAGCCTATACAGTTAGGCCTATCCTGAATATTTTCAGCATACACAATGCTTACAGTTTCAAATATACTGGCAGAAAACAGTAGAGCCTAATCTTGGCCATGCATTTAAAGCTTTTGCCTAATCTTAGAACATGTTGTCTAATCTTTGATACAGAATATTTGAGTTTCAACAACATAGCCTATCTTAGGCTAATGACAGACACAGTCAAACTTGGATAGACTTAATCTTGGGCAAGTGAAAATGTGAAATAGAATAATTTTAGTTACATAAACTAGAGTATAGGCTAGTGCTCTTTTGTCTGAATTCAAACTTTGCTTTCTAGGTCTATATATACCAGATCACATTATTTAGTTAGGACTAAAGTAAATACACCATTCGAAGCCTTTTTTTATGCTGATTATGAATATAATAAGCATTTCTATCAGAAATGAATTTCAGCCCCCCCTATATATGCCAATTCAGGGTTAGGTTAGGTTAGGTATAGCCTATATAGGGGGGGGGGGCTAAAATTCATTTCTGATAGAAATGCTTATTATATTCGTAATCAGTATAAAAAAAGGCATCAAATGGTGTATTCACTTTATTTGAAACTCAATAATATGATTTGGTATATATTGACTGCTATCTAGTGCTAATCATCAGCCTATCACAACTGTCTAACCACAATAGCTGCATTTGTTTTCACTGTTTGTCATTCTTAGTACTAAGAAGATTTTCTTGGTTTTACTCTTAAATTGCGTTTTATTTTGCTGTTCTACAAACGTTGTTTTAACTGAAAAAACAGCTTATAAGAGCTTTCCTTAGCCAGATAAAATTTCAAAGCCACAGATAAAATTTCAATCAACCAGCACAACAAAAATGGAAAATATACTTGTGAATGTAGCAAAACAAGCAATGGAGTTACTAGAGGAAAGTGACTCTGACAATGAGCTCCTATTCGAAGCTGTGGCAGAAGATGTTTTTATATCAGGAAGCTCACAGATATGTTTTGCACTTGCTAATGCTGACTTAGAGATAGGAAAAGTAAGTCTGGACACATTTTATTCCCTTGTCCATGGATTTTTTTAAGAAGGCAGTTATTCAGTGTTTTTTTATTACACAAGGTCTATTGGACACAAGGAAAATGGAAATTTTTGGTAAAAGTCTAGTTCAGCAACTTTTTTCCTATTTCGGAAAGGGGTTAGGTTAGGAAAATAAAAATTTACAGGATGGGTCTATATGCTAAAGTATGCTCCGGTAAGGTGTTTTCAAGTATCTATCTCCACTCTTTTTCCCTCTATAGGGCAGTGACTTTTGCTGACCTTTAAAGATTTTTGTGTTATAAAAGTGGAACTGTGCAAAACAGGTCTTTTGCTTAAATGAAGTACAAGAAGCCTGTTTTCAGCTTCACAACTTTGCTCAATCCTAATTTATGAGGTTTTGAAGATCTGCAAATACATTCCTGAATTTTGAAAAGAAATTATTGATATGGCTTGAAATTTTAATCAAATAATAGGAGCTGCATCTTAAGAACTAAAACCAGAGAAAAAGAAAATGAAAAACTGAAAATTCCTATAAAATTTTCCTTTGTCAAAATTTCAATAGGTTAGGAAAGAGACTTGTCAAGTAAGCACATTTTTAACACTTAGAAATCAGAAGAGGGTCAACTTAACGAAAAACATACACGAAAAACAAATCACTACCATTTTTTAAATGAAAACCCCATCAACAAAATCTACAAAATTAAATAAATCAATAAACTTGTTTTCTGTCATGTTTTTTTTTTATTTTAAAACTTGGCACCCAAAAGTAAAACTAAAGTTGTTGAACGGAGTATGAGGCTCAGTTCATTGTTCAAAGAACAACAGTACTAAGAACAAAGAATGGCTTATAAGCAAAACATTTCATAGAACAGCAAAAACAAACGGCTTAATCATAAAACCAAGGATTTGATTTCCATAGAATGAGAATGATGAAAACGAACGCAGCTAATGTAATGTTTAAGATTAGGAGCCTGCTGTCTATGCATTGAAAAGATAATTTTTAATCAGAACATCTGGCCAAGAATAGCATAGGCCTTATTTCTTTTATTTTTCATAGGTATGTTAGGTTGTTGTTCTGATTGAATATCAAGTTACTTATTTTTTGAATATCTAGTTACTTATTTTTCTCTTTATATAGTAATCAATTAAAAAAAAAACTTTCCACAAAATAAGTTTTTCATTAAACAAAAAATGAGCAAAAATAAAATCAAATAATCTACCAAGCATGAAACTATCACAAATCAGCATTGATAAATAAATAAAAACCAAAACAAACAGAAATTACAATAAATAACTGAGTCAAACTCAAAACTAGCAGAAATTAACATAAGTTGGGCTCAAAACCCTTATGCCTTCCCAAGACCAGTACATAATTTGCACTTTACTGGAAAAATATAAATGTTATTACTTTTATGATTTTAATAAATCAAATGATATTAACATTTTGATTACTAAATATCAGTATATGTATAGGCTATTAAACTGACAACGCACATTCATTTTTATTTGTTCAGTAAAGTGCAACTTTTGTTCTGGCCTTGGGAAGGCAAATGACTATTACAAAGGGCACTAGCCCTCTCAATTTCCAATTGAGCCCCTTTTGAAGTTTTACAACAACTCTATCTATAAAAACCTTATATGCCCCTAGGGCAGAACTTACAACCTTTGCCCTTAAGGCTCGGGGGGTTTGTCATCCTTAAATACATAATTTCCAGAACTCTCAACTACACTGAACAAAATGGCTATCTCTAAACTTTCATTGAATGTTTTTGGGGAAATGGTGGGTGTAAGAGGGGATTAATTACTCTCCACTCACTTTTGACTATTAAGAAGGGCAATTTCAATTTCTAATCAAATGAGCCCTTTTTGAAATTTCTACAATAACTTTCTATATAAACTTTATATGACCCCAGGGCATAACTTACAACCCTTGAACTGTGGGCTCTGAGGGGGATATCATCCTAAAAGACCTAATTTCAAGAACTTTCAACTACATTGAACAAAAATGGATATCTTCCATTTCAAAAATGGAAATTTTGATTGGATGTGTTTGGGAAAATGGTGGGCATGAGAGGGATGTTACTCACTCTCCAATCACTTTCAATTATTAAAAAAGGCACTAGCCCTTTCAATTTTCAATTGGATGAGCCCTTTTGAAGTTTCTACAACAATGCTTTCAATAAAAACCTTATATGCCCCCAGGGCATAACTTACAATCATTGCCCTGAGGGCTGTGAGGGGGGAGGGGTGGTTATCCTTAAAGACCTAATTTCCAAAACTTTCAACTATTTTGAATAAAATGACTATCTAAAAATTTTGATTGGATGTGTTTGGGGAAAAGATTGGCATGAGAAAGGGGTTAGTTGCCCTCAAATCACTTTTGACTATTAAAAAGGGCACTAGCCCTTTGAATCTCCAAGTTTCTATGACAAAGATTTCAATAAAAACCTTATATGCCCCCAGGACATAACTTATAACCCTTGCCCTGAAGACTGTGGGGGGAGTGTCCTGCTCAAAGGTATAATTTCCTGAATTTTGAACTGCATGGAACAAAATGGCCCAAAATTTTTATTGGACATGTTTGGGAAAATGGTGGGCGTGGAAGGGGTGTTAGTTGCTTTCTAATCACTTTTGACTATTAAAAAGAGCACTAGCCATTTCAATTTCCAATCAAATGACCCCTTTTTGAAGTTTCTACAGCAATGTGTTCTATTTAAACCTTTTATGCCCCCTGGGCATAATTTACAACCCTTGCCCTGATGGCTGGGGGGGGGGGGGTTGTCATCCTCAAAGACCTGATTTCCAGAACTTAAAACTGTGTGGAATAAAATGGCTATCTCAAAATTTTGATTAGATGTGTTTGGGGAAAAGGTGGAAATGAGAGGGGAGTTAGTTGCCCTCCAATCACTTTTGACTATTAAAAAGGGCACTAGCACTTTGAATTTTCAATTGAATCAGCCTTTTTTGAAGTTTCTATGACAATGCCTTCTATAAAAAACCTTATATTTCCCCAGGGCATTACTTACAACCCTTGCCCTGATGGCTGTGGGGGACTTTCCTCCTCAAAAACATAATTTTTATCTGGAAATCAACTATGCTGAACAAAATGGCTATCTCAAAATTTTGATTGGATGTGTTTTGGGAAATGGTGGGCATGGAAGGGGTGTTAGTTGCCTTCCAATCACTTTCAACTATTAAAAAGGGACCAAGCAACTCAAATTTCCAATTGAATGAGCCCTTTTCAAAGTTTCTATGACAACTTCTTTGATACAAAGTGCCCTGCTCTAAAGGAAAAAATAATAAATAATATGTGTCCTTCTCAAATACATATTTTCTATCTGGAAATCAACTATGCTGAACAAAATGTCTCTCTCAAAATTTTGATTGGCTGTGTTTGGGGGAATGATGGGCTTGGGGGGGGGGCAAGTTGCCCTCAAATCACTTTCGACTATTAAAAAGAGCACTAGCCACTCCAATTTGCAATCTAATGAGCCCCTTTCAAAGTTTCTATGACAACTCCTTTGATACAAAGTGACCTGGTATGGAAAAAAAAGGTTAATACATTGTGCCAACATTGTTCTTTACTTAGGCTGCATGATGGCACTGCCTATGATTTTTACAGCAACCAAAATGGATATTTCAAAATTTTGATTGAATGTGTTTGGGAAAATGGTGGGCATGAGATGGGTGTTAGTTGCTATCCAATCACTTTCAACTATTAAAAAAGGCACTAGCCCTTTCAATTTCCAATTGAATGAGCCCTTTTGAAGTTTCTATGACAACACTTTCAATAAAAGCTTTATATACCCCTAGGGCATAACTGACGACCAGTGCCCTGAGGGCTGTGGGGGGAGGGCTTTTTAACCTTAAGAACTCAACTCACAAATTTTTTCACTATATTTAATAAAACGACTGTTCCAAAATTTTGATCGGATATCTTCGGAGAAAAGGTGACTATTAGAGGGGGCTTAGTTGCCCTCAAACCCCTTTTAAGTATTAAAAAAGGCACTACCCCTTTGAATTTCAAATCGAATGATCCCTTTTTCAAGTTTCTACTACAAAGATTTCAATAAAAACCTTATATGCCCCCAGGGCATAATTTATAACCCTCGCCCTGAAGACTGTGGGGGGAGTATCCTGTTCAAATGTATAATTTCATGAATTTTGAACGTTGTGGGACAAATTGACTATCTAAAAATTTTTATTGGATGGTTTTGGGAAAATGATGGGTGTGGTAGGGGTGTTAGTTGCCTTCCAATCACTTTTGACTATTAAAAAGGGCACTAGCCATTTCAATTTCCAATCAAATGAACCCTTTTGAAGTTTCTACAACAAAGTGCTCTATAAAAATCTTATATGCCCCCAGGGCATAACTTACAATCCTTGCCCTGAGGGTTTTTTTTTGGGGGGGGGTGTCATCCTCAAAGACCTAATTTCCAGAACTTAAAATTACATTGAATAAAATTGGCTATCTCAAAATTTTGATTGGATGTGTTTTGGGAAAAGGTGGGCATGAGAGGGGGTTAGTTGCCCTCCAATCACTTTCGACTATGAAAAAGGGCACTTGCCCTTTAAATTTCCAATCGAATGAGCCTTTTTTGAAGTTTCTACAACAACTCCTTTGATTAAAAGTGCCCTGGTATGGAAAAAAAATAATACATTAGGCCAACATTTTTCTTTACTTAGGCAGCGCAATTGATCTGCCTATGATACATTACAAAGCAGTATTCAAGTAAAACAACAGAATAGGCAAATGCTAATGGTACCTTGACCAAAAGTTTACTAAGCTATTAGAGGAAAAATTAGATAAAAAGAAACAAACAAACATGAAACTTAAGTAGATAAAAGAATGCTCATTGTCGGAATCAAAGAACATACTTTTTCTTTTTCTTTTAATAAATTTTGCCATTAAAGGCTGATTCTTTAAACATTAGGTATATTTTAGGCCTAGCCTAGTTGGTGGCTTATTTTACAATGTGACTAAGCATTATCTCTAATGCTTATATTCTGTGTTGATATGTTTGATCTTTAAATTCCACATGTGTAGGCCTGCATTCTTCAATGTACATTTCAGATCTCAACCATTTTTGGTCTGTAAAGTTTGTGTCAGTGATCATGGTTGCAGCAGTAGCTGCAACCTAGTAACGAGTAAACCACAGCCCATACTAACTAAAAGTTAAAAAATGTGTTTAGACAGAAACTACCTAGTGGAAAACAGTTGCCACCTGACACTGATTGTGGAATGGTAACTGTTATTTTGGTTTGTCTTAAAAGTAAAAGTTTATTGCAAAAAGAAATTTATGGTGATTTTGAAAAAAGTCTGAAGCCTTCACAAATGGCATCAGATCAAAATGAAAAGTCTACCATTGGAATCAGCACGGTCGGAAACCTATTAATGGGAAATTACGAGCCCCCTCCTTGAACAACAAGGAAAATGACTTTTTTGCATGGGTAACACTGATCTATCTCCTGTTTTTTTTTCTAGCAAGGCTAGGGGGTGACCAGAATATCATAGAGAGATGCATAAATAGATAATTTGAACATAGTAAAATTTGCCAGTGTCCTTTTTAAGTGACCAAAAAGATTGGAGGGCAACTAGCCCCCTCCCCCAAAGTCATTCAATCACAATTTTGAGATAGCCATTTTGTTCAACATGGTTCAAAATTTAAATATCTTTAGGTTTGGTGATGACATGACCCTCCTTAGTCCCTGAGGAAAGGGCTGCAAGCTGTGTTGGTATTGTATATATTTCTATCTTGCTTATTGGTATGAGCATATTGGTATTGCAGGTATCTAGACAGATTTTTGATAGCTCATATAAAAGATATTGCTCTTATCTACATCCAGTGGTGTAATACCACTACATCCTGGGGGGGGGGGATAATGTGGGAACCAAGTTTCCCAAATCAGGTGAAAATAATAGTGAAAACTGAAAAATGAGCCATATATTACCATAGAGGCAAAGATATACTAAAGAAAACTGACCTGTTCCTCTGGATACTTGAATTATGCAGGCTTATCTTAGTTTCAATAAGATTTTTGGCAGGAACTAAATTTCAGCTGGGGGGGGGGCAAACTTGGGTCTGGAGGGGGCAGATGCTCCCCCTGCCAAATAACAATTTACACTCCCTTCTATGTCCTTCCTATAAATTCCACCGTCACCAAGTCCCAAATGGCACTAAAAACGGCACTTTTGGTGCCATGTTTCAAGTGGAAAAGCTGGGGCTACCAGAACTTTCCAGAGTGATGTTTATCATTTCTACCATCAGCATGTGTGATGTAGCACTAAAAACAACACTTTTGATGTCACTTCTTAAGTAGAAAAGCTAGAAAGTATAAAAGAATATCATCATTGTGATAATTATGGTCCAAACCCTTAACCGGAGGTTTGCAACAACACTTCCTGTATGTTCCTCCTCCAAGCCCCCTTCGTAAGCTATGCAATTAAGATATAAGCACTAATATCAAATTAGATTATTAGGGGTTTGGTTCTGTTGGCAGAGCATGCAACTTCAAATTAGATTGGTTTGCATTCAACTCCTGCTTGTTTTTTTTTTCAGTCATGTTTTTCTCCTCTCTGCAATCATTTTCAGGTAGTTTCACTGTTTTTGTAAATATGATGCGCTCATTTTTTAACACATGTCCCAGGAAGATATTTGGTTAAGCATTTTGATTCAAAAGGGAATAGAGGTCTTCCCGTCCATGGTTTGCAACAATATTCTGAGTAGATCACTTAACCCATACCCCAACAAGTGGCATAATTTTGTCAAAATCCTGGGGGGGGAGGGGTCAACATTGGAGCCAATTTTCCCAAATCAACTAAAAATGACAGAGAAAACTGAAAAACGAGCCATATAGTAACAAAAAAGGTAAAGATGTACTAAAAAAAATGACCTGTATCAGTGGATGCTTGAATTATGCAGGCTTATCTTACTTTTGACAACATTTTTGGAGAAACTAAATTTCAGCTGGGAAGCGGGGGGGGGGTGTAAACTGAGGTCAGGAGGAAAACTGAGGTTTGTGACCTAGGGATCTGTAATATAATTTGTGATATAGGTATCTCTATAAACGCTATCTGGAATGGCCCACTTTCTTTCAGCTTTAATGGCCCAGCAAAGATTTCTTTGTGTTGTTCACAGTGAAAACGTTGTCAACATTTGGCCATTTCAAAGTTAATCTACCAGTTTAGTCCACTTTAAAAAAATTTTGTTTTTGACTATCCTTTGTCTAGATAGTCCAGAATTCTTGAAATATGCATGTGCTGCTTAAGGTTATTAGAAGTTTGTGACATCAAGGAATTTAACATGTTTCATTAGCATTTTGGGTGGGATAGGGTCTAAGAAAACGGAAGTGGGTTTCAAGAATTGTAAGAAGTTTATTTTCATTATATTTGACTTAGGGGAATTACTTTTATATGTAAATTCTTAGCTTTATCCAAAACATGGGTAAAATTTTGATGGGGTCATTTTTGATATTTCTGTGACATACTTCAAAGATCAGCAGGTCATCCACATATTAATACCTTTGGGGGAATCTTACCAAATCAATACTACATATAAGAGTAGTCATAACAGGGTTCCTTGAGGAATTCTATGCTAATTAGGAGGGGGGTTCAGAGAGAATATTTTGCATTTTATAGCTTGGGATCTATCTGAAAGAAAACATATAAAATTTACTAAGAGATGGTCTATTTCAAATTTATTAAGTGATAAATGAATTAGGTTGTTGTGATCAACCAATTCAAAGGCTTAAAAATATGAACATAGCACAAGGCCAAGCAGCAGTTCCTCAGATGATGGCAAAATCTAGCATCAAATCAGTAAAACTACGATTTAAAAAAAAAAACTTTTAAAAAATGTATTCTTCATGTGAAATATTATTACAAATAATAATCATCAAAATCTCTTGTTGTTGAGAAAGTACCTGTAAATTTGACAACTATGTTTTTGTCAAAGGACCCTTGAATTTTGACACCCATTGTTTCTCATCTGTTTTACATGTTCAGTGAATTTTCAATAGAGTTGCCTATATTTTGACAGGGCCTGTTGCTGTCTGTTCAAAATTTCAACAAGGTTACTGCAAGGTATTCTCAAAAGAAATGAATCTCATAATAGAAGCCAATATATACATTTGAATCTGACTGAAGGAACATTTTTAGTCTGTTTGGTATTCCACTACATCAGACAAGAATTTTCGACACTTAGAACATAGTTTCTTCAATATAATATTAGCTGCCATTTTAGCTTAATTTATCAAGAAAAATGTATAGCCAATGTGGCTGTATTTTAGAGACGATCATATTTATCTTGATGCATTGGTGCCGTGGCCAACTTTTTTTTGCAAAAAAAAATAACCAAGTGATGACACTTTGAACATTACATAGCTAAAAAATTGTTGCTAGCTCATTTTGTGTCAAAAACAGCAAACTGATTGAATTGAATATTCTTTTCTTATTTGGGTGTATTGGATATAGTGTCCACGTTTTGCATTGTCAAATTATAACAATGGCTTCAAGAGATGGTGTTCCAAGTCATAATTTAGCAGAGTTATCCAGTTTTGAAGGAAAATTTGACTGTTGTTCCAAAATTGCACTGTCAAATAATTTGTGCCTTTACCCTATTACTTCACAGTCTATCCAACATATATCAATAAAACCAATGCAAATAAATCAGCTGGTGATATTTTCCTATGTTTGTGGGATTACAGAAAACTAGTGCTTTACTGAAAACACAAAACAATATAGGAGTTTTGGTATGGTAAGAGTAAACCTTTTAAGGACACTTTTAACAATATAAAAGTAAAGTATTTTAGATGGTTAATTTATTTATTCGTTTTGTTTAATTTGGCATCGCTTCTGTGCAAGGAGCTCAGTTCAATGATTGACTGTCGTTTTGGATCTGAAAAGGATATTTCATGATTATTTTGTAGACAAATTCAAAGTGTCACTACAGACTAATTCTAATTGTATAATGAAAGTTACTGACATCACAGCTCCTGTAGGACTTTGAAAAGCATTATAGATTAGTTTGCTATTGTGAGGTTACGTATTTACTTTTGACTCCTAAATCAATATTCTTGTTTTTTATGCTTGGCTTTTGTGTTTTCAGTAAAGCTAGTTTTCTCTAATCCTAGAAATATAAAGAAATATCACCAGCTGATTTATTTACATTAGTTTTATTGATATATGTTAGATAGGCTGTGAAGTAATAATTTTTGTTCGTTTTAAGTTTCAACTTTGCTCTTTACTTCCCTCAGAAAAACTTTTTTTTAAAATTAATATCCAGTCTAAGGCAGAATTTGGCTTCAGATTTCTACGGGCAACCTTGCCCAGAGGCTATAACTTCAATCAGCCTTTTTGTAAAGTACATATTTACAAAAAAGCTGAGAATTCATAGGAAATTCATCATCAACAGCAAGTCTACAAGGGCTAAGGAGCATAGTTCATTCCTATCCTCTAAATAAGTTGGTCTCTTTGTCTACTATCTCAAACTCTGAATAGTATGCGCGTTATGAGCAATGGGTCTTGGCTCCTGATTCAACCCTAAATCAAAGGTATGAAGCTGAGTTGGCGAGTTTCTTCTTTAGCTAGTTATCCCCTGATTGCTTTTATTGATTACAAGAAAGCCACCTGTAAGGTCACCCAGCACCTAAAGCCTTAGCATGACCTATGGGACGTGAGTGCACTTTATCTGAAGTGTGATTCTTCTACTCTTATTACTTGCATAACTCTTCTCATGCAAATTATCAAAAGTCAGGCAGTTTTGAATAGAGATCTTATATGAATTCTCAAAAAAGAGTAAATCTGGTGTGCAATGCTCCACTTTTTTCCAATGATGATAACTGCTTCATACAGCAAGTTTTGTGCTGCTATTTGTAAATGCATTTGAATTACGGCTCTCTAAGTCCATCTAGACACTTCAGTTTCCAGCATTATCTTAATTAACCCTTCTCAGTAATAAGGATAAATCCTGTTGACACTGGTCAATGAAGATGGTGATTCTGCTCATCAGGTGTGTTCCAAACTGCATGCCATTATTTGCTGTACCAACCTCTTCCAGCTACTCACATAAAGGCTTCAGTACTAAAGGACAACAACATTCTGGCTGAAGGAGCTCCTTAGATTTAGGGGTGCAGCTTGGGTTTTGAATTTGGAGGGGGTATATAAAAAATGTGCCGACAAAATTGTCTAAAGTGCTGACAAATGCAGACTCCCTTGTTTTAGTGCTGGGATTGTAAATGATGTATAATCCCATCATGTCATTGTGTTGGGCTCTATCGGACATCGATATTGATATATCGCACTAAATATGGATATCAAATTCGAAACGTAAATATCAATATCGAAAACGATATTATTATTTTTTTTTATCTACCGGTGAACGTCCAGCAGAAATGATCTAGCATAGAAAATTGTTTCGCAAATGGCAGAGAAGAAGAATAATCTATTCAATATACTGACTCGTATAAGCTGATACACAGCATGCACAGCTGTATCCATAATATGACATAGCCCGTTCTGAAACTACGTTTAGTGAGGGTGGGCTGTCAACTGTTGCTGAGAACCTCCAAAAGGCTTGGATTGACAAAATACCTCCTAGCCTTATAGGCCTTTTTTGGTCACACTTGTCGAAATTGCCACGTACCTCAATCAGCGTTTCTAGAAACTGTATATTACCCCTGACGATGTTCTCCAAGTTTAGAGTAAAATAGCAAGAGACATAGATTGGGCCTCTCTGAAATCTGTATCAGTTGATGCAAGTGCCATGACAGTCCATGTGATTCAGCCTCTACAGAATCAAGCAAGTTTGTTTTGATCACAAAATGTAGTTTTAGTGATCAATGTCAGGCCAGCTTCGTCAGCAGCTGCATCTGTCACGGCTCTCAAGATTTCCAGTGGGAAGTCTTTAGTTCCAAGTAAAACTGATCCACTCAAGTCATGGAAGTCTTGTAATATGGATCTAAGAAACATCTATACAAGATTGTCATAAAATTAATATCCATGCCTGCCACCAAAATCCTTTCTGAGAGTGGATTTCAAGCCTGATTAGTTAATCAAATAGTTTGTGGTAACAAACTGTAAGTAAGGAGCAACTCGGCCAAATAGCAACAGAGGCTCTAAAAAATTGAATTTTTATAACAAAAGATACATCAAATAAATTGGCTTTTTATGCCGACTCAAGATATATTAGATCCATCAAGTCTCATGTACACATCTAAAGCTACAAGACTGGGAAAACTTGTATGATTTCTAGAAAGGGCGGGAATGCCCCTCTAAAAAGTCAATGCATCTTAATAAACGTCACACCATCAGATTCGGCATATCAGAGAACCATACCGTGAGGTTTTCTAGCTTCCGTCTGCAAAAATGTGAAATCTTGTAATTTTTGCCAGAAGAAAGATCACGGATGCTTGTTTATTTGTTTTTTTTTTTTCTTCTTTTTTTTGCCAGGGTGATCGTGTTGAACCAATGGTCATATAAGATCGTGAGAGGGCTCGTTCGAACGGAAATTACAGTTCTAGTTCCCCATTTCTTGACCGAAACGTTTTGGAGGGCAACTGGATTCCCCCCTCCTTCCCATGCTCCTTTTTCCCAAAGTCATCCGATCAAAATTTTGAGATAGCCATTTTGATCAGCATAGTTGAAAGTACCGTGCCTCTGGGGATGACACGACCCTGAAAGTCCCTGGAAAAAACTGTTTTAAGTTATGAAATTTGTCTAGTGTTTACATATAGTATTTGATATTGGGAAATAAACAGATATTTTGGGGGAGATTGAATTTGAGGTGGAGGGATTTTCCAAGAGAAGAATTCTCCGTGGTTAGGGAAGTTTCTGGGGCAGAACTTTCAAAGGGAGACTGTACACGGGGACAGGTAATTTACCAGAATTCTTATACATGATTCTTTTTATTTGATTTACTTTCTCTTTGACAAATTGTCTGGGGGATTTTCCGGGGCGGGGGGGGGAGGGGGTTTGCGGGAGAGATTCTCCATGGAGGAATTTCATGTGTTAGAAACTTTCCATTGAGTGGGAGGGGAGAATTTCCAGGAAAAAATTTCTGCAGAGGATGAATTTTTGGCATGATTTGAAAAATGATTAGAAATTAAAAGAAAAACAAGTCTTTTTTCAAACGAAAGTAGGCTTAAAAATAAAGTTCTTTTTGGGAAATTTTCAACAGGGATGGAATTTTTGGGGATGGGAGATTTTACGCGGAAGGACCTTCCAAGGAGAAATTTTCTTGGGAGGGATTGTCCATGGATCGAAAAGGCCGATTATCTGGCACTATTTTAAAAACAATTAGAAATTAAATAAATAAAATTTTTTCAACTAAAAGTAAGGATCAATATAGAAACTTAAAACAAACAGAAATTATCCCATATACGAGGGCAAATCCCCCTCCTCAATACTTCACTCTTTACGCTAATTTTAACTTTCAGAAGTTTTTTTGTATTTTATTAAAAATTTTGGGGGAGGGGGAAATTGTGCAAAATACTCTTTCATTACAGATTTTGTTATTGAATTTTGCCAAGACCTAAAGTGAATCTGAGCTAAAGAACTGATCAGAAATATCGAAATCAATATATCGATTATAGAATATTGAAAGTAAAAATATCGGTATATCGTTTAATCAAATTATCGCGCAACACGAGTCATTGTTGTTGATGTTCATTAGGAAAAGCGATGGGCCTATTGCAGTTTCTGTTGGTACCCCATTAACTACTATGCAGTGGCGGATTCAGGGGGAGGGGCGAGGCCCCCCCCCCTAACGTAGTCTAAAGTAGTGTAATTTACTTAATTAACGCAATATTGCGTTAATTAAACTTGATCCTAACGCAAGTCTATCAGATCAGCCTATTTTGCCCCCCCCTCCTAAAAAAAATCCTGGATCCGTCCCTGCTACTATGGCCTCATCAGACTAGATTGGCTGGCTGCTCATCTTAAATAACTGGACTTTCTGCTTGCAGCTGGGGAGTTTTGGGTCACTGTTAATTCAAAGTCACTGGTGACATTGGGGCTTAAAGTTGATGCAGTTGGGACTGTCTTCTCCCTTTCTACTTTCTAAACACTCCCTTGTTTTAGTGATGAGATTATAAATTGGTGTTTCATCCTGTCATGTCATTGTCATTGATCTACATTAGGAAAAGTAATGGGCCTAGTACAGTTTCATTTGGTACCCCACTAAGTACTATGGCCTCATCAAAGTAGATTATTTGGCTGCTCACCTTAAATAAGTGGACTTTTTGCTTGTAGTTGGTGAATTTTTGGTCACTATTGATCCAAAGTCAACACTGATGTTGGGAGTTAAAGTTTATACAGTTGGGACTTTCTGCTCCCTCTCTACTTTTTAGATGCTCTCTAGTTATAGTAATGGGATTGTAAATTGAATAGGTTGCTTTTAGGTTGTTAAGCCCAAGGTGCAAAGTACAGCGTTTGGTTTTGTTGCAATTGGAGCACCATTCTTCAATCCACTACTTTAGCCTATGTCATATAGCATATTTGGTGGATTTGTACCATCAAACAGTTTGGTATCATCAGCAAACAAATCGTCTTTTGAAAGCAGTACTTTCGTTACTGACACCCCTAGTCAAAATTGAGTTACGGACCCTACTAGAGTTATTTTTTACGAGTTTTCTAATGGTGTAGTTCGTTTGGTTGTACGATACTTCTCGTCAGAGTAAATCAAAAATTTAACTTTATCGTAAGTGCATGTTTTTCACTTTTGTGAAAGCGAAAATTGTCGCAACTGACCAGAGGATTAACCTCCGGTCAGTTACGACATCAAAAGAACAAAGTTTGTTCATCAAATGAACAAAGTGCTGGATTTTCAGCAGGCCTCTAAGACCTATTAATACGCTATTGGTGCACTTTCCAAAGTTAAGCAACTTCAGTTAAACAAGGCTACTCAAAAAAGGGTCAGTTACAAGCTGCTATTTTCTGACGAATCAGTCTCTGAAATAAACATTTCGTTGTAGGGTAAACTTAAGACAAGGAAAGACACTTCTTCCACAAAAGGGGTTGAGTCTATTGTTGTCCCAAAGCTGTTGGATTTCAAACCTGTTATTCATATTGAAAAAAAAGATGCGCAATCAGCCTAGAGGTTTATGTCTCCCCTAAATGTGGAGTACTTCAAGTGTGTTTTTACAAGTATGAATCAAGACAAAAACCACCCACCCACTGCAGTACAGAGAGCAATCCCAGAAGAAGAAGCTGCAACCCACCTCCCCCCATCAAAAAAATCTGAGAAAGGGGAAAGGCGGTCAGTAAAGACCCAATAAGTTACCTTGCTCTTTTTTTTTACCAAGTAGTCGAAATTTCTGAAGCTGTATTATAATCACTATGTATTAAATTCAGTTTAAACGACCAAAGTAGTACAAAAAGGTAGAAACGCCACGTTTGGGATCTAAAATAAGGCTTGCCTGCTCCTGGGAAAACCTTGATGATAAATTGCTGTAACAAAATGGAAATGGAACCCAAGCACTGTCTGCACTTTTGTCGTTACTACTTTAGCAGCAAAAAAAGCGGGCTACAATGTTGTGTCCGTTTTTTGTTCTACCTTTTCACCTAGTAAATCTTATCCAACAGGACCAAAATTCTACCAAGAGGTTTCCCTGACTAGCGACTTTAAATTGGCGTTTTATTCGTTCTTCTATCTACAATACGTTCACCTCCACAAAAGCTGATTTCTTTCAATTGTGTTTTTTTTTTCGGAATTTTAAAAAGTGCGGTTACGACATTCTTGCTTTCAGAAGGCGAAATGAGTATTATTATCCATATGATTGAAAATGTCATTTATGTACATTAGGAAAAGTTTTGGGCCTAGTACAATTTCTGTTGGTTCCCTACTAAATACTATGGCCTCATCAGAGTAGATTGACTAGCTGCTCATCTTAAATAAGTAGCCTTTCTGCTTGTAACTGGTGAGGTAGCTGATTAACCAGTCTATCTTAGCTGAATTGATGTCAACAACAGATAAATTAGGGTGAAATAAACTCTGAAATACTTAGTAAACAGCATTGATTAAGTTCAGCAGTGTCAAGCCTCTCATAGAAACTATCTGTCTTGGCTTTGCTCTAATTAGCCATGGCTTGGCTCTCAAGTCTTCCACCAAGTTGATCAAATTCAGTATTTTCTCTTTTCCCATCTGGGTTCTATTATATAAGTAATCTTAATGACAGCCAAACCATACCCTTAACCTATATGTAATCAGATATGGATATTAGTCAGATTAGCAGTTACCATGGGATTTTCAGTTCTGTATGCCCTTTGAATTTTAAACAATGCAGTGTATAAGCAAAATTACATCTCATCAGTTGATGTGTAAGCTTTTCTTAGTGGTGTCATTTCATTCTGAACTGAGGGGGAGAGGGAGTGCATCTGAACAACTTTTTCAGGCACCCTGAAGTGGCCAGCCTATAGAGCCGGCTAAGATAAATATTTTGGTAAATTTAGACATGTTTTGATTTATTTTTAAGCTAAAACATGAATAGCTGACTAAAGATCTCAGCAACTGAAACGTTGATTAATGCCCTATGCGCCAAGAATGACTCTTGGAGATCTTTATCTTTCTTTTTTTTAATATCAATATATTTATGATTTTGATTGGTTGGTGAGAGTTTGTGCGGATGAATGTTTTATGGGTATCACACGCTTGGCATGGTTCCTTCGTCTCGCGATGAATCATAGAAGTAGATTTCTCTAGGATTAGGTTAGGATTTGTGCAATTTCTTTGTAATGGTTCTTTGTTTACATTTTTTGCCATGGCCCTTGGGCTTTTATCGCAAATAATTTCTATTCTATACTACTCAATGTGACTTTCAACTCTCTTTCCGAAAATAATAATCACTGTTGTTTTAAGTTCCACGTTGAGCCCTAAAAGAGGCTTCATAGTGCAGGGTGACTCAGGGTTCCTCATATTTTTGAAGGCATAGAACTAGCTATAGAGCTATGATAAATCATCAAGTTTTAGCTTTCAATTGTCAGTTCAAATATTCAAATACTTACAAAATTCTATACACTTGTTTAAAAATTGGATATTGATTCATCTTATTGTTTTGACTAAATTTGTAAATTTAATATCCAGTCAATTTTGTCAAACAAGTGTAATTTGTTTCAGTTTCAGTAAGCCGTATTTGTTTTTTGTTCCATTTTTTTTTTTAATGTTTTCTTTTAATTTTTTTCAGTTTTATTGTGGTAAATTTATGGTATTTACTTTAAAAGAAAAAAAAAGCAATATACTATTTGATTCCCTGTTCAATGCTCTTTCCAAATGTAATTATCCATACTCTTTTAATTGAACCCTAGCCATACCTCCCCTCCCTCTGAAGGGGGACTGATATCATCCTAGGCTATATAAAAAAATTTTCTAATATTGTGAGGTTGCATTATTATTATCTTTTTCACTTAGCATTTGGTTCATAATGCCAAATAAAGCCTATTTAAAAAAAAATAAAATAAAGCCTATTCAAAATCACCAAGTGTGAATATAGCCTAGGGTTATATCTGGCTTGGATACAGTTAGAACAGTGGTGACTATTATATTTGAAAAGAGAATTGAATGAGTAATCAAATAGAAGGTCACTTTTTATCTGATTTCTGCCCTAAACAGTAAATTTACTTTTGTAGCTCAAAAGAAGTGTGTAATTTTGCGCATTTTAGAAAGGTATATTGAACTTAGAAATCATTATTTTATTTGTTTTTGAATTCCGTTGTTTGAAAGCAGTTTAGAGGCTAATTGGAACCAAGGCAGATCTAGGGTAAAATGTGACAAGGGTACCAATAATTGACATAATTGACAAGTTTCTTTTAAAAAAGAGAGAAAAAATGAGGGCACCAGTAAAATCTTGGGGGCCACGCCCCCCTTGAATTTGAATCATTTTGTTTCAGTTTTATCAAACACTGGTAATTTGTAATTGTGATAGCAATTTGTAATTTGCAAATTCCGTTTTTAACCCTCTAAAGTTTTTTTCTAAAGTTTTTTTTCTTCTTCACTTTCTCTCTTTTTTTCTAGTATAACTAGGAAAGAGAAATATACTGTTTGACTAAAAATTCAAAACTAAGTTAATGTTAGACAATCATCTACACAAACGCATGGATTTGTTATGATCAACTACCCTAAATAGTAACGAAGACCACACTTCCTTTCCATCATAAACAATAAGTAGAACAACAGGGAAATTTCCACTGTCTTGTATAAAAATTTCCCTGTTGATCTACTTCTTGTTTATCAACTACCCTAAGCATCTGAATTTAATATTTACAATATAAATATTTTTCGAAGACCACACTGCCTTTCTGTAATGTGTAAATAACAGTTCAATAGGAATAAATCCTTTTATTTGACTGAAACAAAAAAAAATCTCTGGATATTCTTGTCACATATTTAATATTGCCATTTAATATTGTTAATTTTGCCATTTTTCTATATTGCCTGTAATCCAAGAAGCAGAGTTCAAGGAGTTCAAGATAGCACAAAGAAAAGGAAAAACCAAGATGGAATCGTTGAAGCTAAATCAAGAGCTTCATCATATCAATTGTAAGAAATACATGTATTTGGAACAGGTAACTGTCGAATGTCAGCAGAGTATTGATGTTTGATTTGGAAGGTATGCTTTTATCTGGGCTACCAAAAATTATAAGGAGTCATGAGTCACCGAATGGTTTGGAAGCCCATCAAAGGTTGAAAATTAAAGTTGCAGCAATAGCAATTTTTATTTGGAAAGGACATTAGCAATTATTGGTTACTAGATTTTGGGCTCTCATGGTAACTCAAGAATCATGAATAAAGAATTCAAAATGTTTAGTGGAAGTTTAGACGGCTGTCATTTTGTTACTAATAGGATTTTGTGGCAATGTGATGATGTGTTTGGCAATGTTGTACATTATGTGAAAAACTGTGAGTTTTTATCTGAACAAATATTATAAAAACTTTTTGGTGTATTGAATGATTATATTTTAGTTCTTATGAACATAGGTGAAACCAGAAATCCTTTAGCAAGCCTTTGTTAAGTATTTGAACAACTGCCGCCCAGGGGACTGTTATGGCACAACACATGCGATTATGTCTCACTCCAAGAAACTATTTGTTCGGTTCCACATTTTTTCGTCTGCTGTAGAAATAGATTTCATCTTCACAACGTAATGATAAAATGGATACACTGAATATTGCCTCTCATGGATTGATTTGTTTGCAAAGTTTCTCTTTATTACATGTTTCAACCCGTTATGGTTTCCTATGGCTATAGATAAACTGTTAAACAGTCAGTTTAAAGATGTGAAAACTCACCCAAAGCAATTTCTGGAACAAGACTAAAAGCTCATGTACCGTTTCTTCTTGCAGCAAATAATGAGTAAAGCCTCATCTTGATTAACATCATTCACCCTTCCCTCAGTAGCGCCAGCTGCGACTGGACAGCCAATCATAGCCTTGAAAATTTTCGAAGGCTGTCCTATCATATTGGCTGTCCAATCATAGCCGACTATCCAAAAATAATCCACATACAAAAAATGCTGCTACCAGGGTGAATGATGGCAATCAAGACATGGCTTAAGACATTGGACCTAACTCAAACTCCCAGAAGATCCAACTTAAACCCTAACTAACAACACTTACGATTTTCAATTCAGATTTTATAAACCACTAAAGACAACAAGAATATAGCCATTCCTTCTAGGTGGTTGAATCAATGAGGGATACCCAGGGTCGTATATTTAGCTGATTCTTCGACTTCACTGAATTTCTCCATCTCTCCTTGCAGACCGACCGACGAGAATAAGTTTAATAGCTTCTTTCCTCTCAGTAGAAACTGGATGTGGTGCAGACTAGAAAGACACAACAATGAGCCTAAATCTTATTTTCTACCCGGTTTGTTGTGCAGCCAACATCCCCTTCCCATAAATGTCCTGATGACAAGAATTTAGGGAGTTCTCTTTTCCTGCCCTCTACATAGATTTAATCAGGATCAGACTCTCAAAAGGTTCACTTTAGATATTAGCTTTTCTCTTCCCACTAAGTTTGGTTGAAATCTGAGGATCCACTCTGGAACGTGACTTGATAGCCCGAACTAAAAAGTCTGATTTGGTTCCAAGACTCCGGAAAGGCATACCCAGGACATTAAGTGCTGTTCGTGACAAAGACTGGTAAAGATCTGACAATTGCTTTTGGTGTGGTATTTTCTAATGACTAGAATTTAGGGACCTTTTCTTCCATATAGAGGTTGGATTGGTACTAGACTCATGAAATGCACAGCTAGAATGCTATGTTCTGCCTCGTGGGAGGTTTATTAGGGATTTAACAGCATGTTGTGGTTAAACTATGTTGACAAGAGTTTAACAAACCCCTCTCCATTTTGAAATCCCCTCCCTCACTGACTTTGATTAAATCCATACTCTAAAATTGAGTAATGTGGAAATTCTGTCACTTTCCAACATGCTTTTCAGACTAGTAACCTATGTCGTGATTACAAGAATTTGGCCCCTCCCACCGTATTGTCTATAGAGGTTGAATTGGTTCTGGACCTCGAAAAGGCACAGATAGAACAGTATTTATTAAATAAATTTTACTGAGATGTGACAACCCGCTCTGGTAGGTCAAATAATTCTAGTGGCAAGAATTTAGGGTCTACTCACTTTTTTTTTTTTTTTTTAAATTCTTGTATTTGTTGAGATTATAGATTTTTTTTTTGTATATTTTGTAGATTAATGTTGACTAAGAAAAGTTTTTTTTTGCCAATAGTTCCAAGAAACAAATTCGAAAGTAAATACGAAAAAGACGCCCTAAAATAGAAGCACAACTTTTGATATTATTTAAATGGTCACAGCTAGAATGAAAATAAATATTATCTTTCCACAAAAAATTCAACCTGAATTATGTCCTGATATCTTCTATTACATTTATTTCTGTTCGAGATTTTTGCCAACAATTATTAGCAACAATTTTCTGCGGGTTTGTTCAAACAACTAGATTTAATTTTAACTGCCCTTGGAATTTCAGGAACTAGTTCCTACTCTTCCTGTAACCTCACGATTCCATTTTATTTTTAGTTCGTTGAAGGTGATAAAAGTTCTGATTGGCGCAAACCCCTTTCTGACAAGTTGGATGACATATACGAGTTTAATAGCAGTTGTAAGTTTTTTTTTTGTTTTTTTTTTGCTGAATCAAGTGTTATTTCCTTGGTTGATTTAGATTTATCCCATAAGTGCTGTGTGTCAATACTTACAGATGGAAACAATTGGGCGACAGTTTAATTTTATGTACTTTGAAACAGAATGTGTTTGTGTAAGAAGAATTCCTCTTCTCTCTCCAGATTATCTCTCCACCTCCACCAAAGAACAGCTTCCAGAAAAACAGGTTTGGGTTGGCAAAATTTTGCAAATATCAATGAGTTTTTTTGGAAGGTTCTGTCTACAATTTTAAATGGAAGAAGATTCAGTGCACAGATATTTTTAACCAATAAAGGAAAATTATTCACTGTCTTGTGTTTCAGTTGCTTGTCTATATAGCAGTAGTCCGTGGGCTTGACTTCAACTGATCATAATTTTTTCCAGCAAATTATGTTGCGATATTTCATTTTATTGTAGTAATTTTTATTCGTAATAAAAACAAGACAACTGTAGCTGTGCTTTTCTGAAGCCCATATAACATTGTCTTGTTTTACCTTTTTTCTATATTTTAGCGCCCAAAAGTTTAATTGGTCATCAGCTTTTAAATTTGATCAACTTGGTCAACTTAGAAATTGATCATATTGGTGGAAGTAATGAAAGACTTGTGAGCCATGGCTAATTAGAGTAAAGCCAAGACAGATAGTCTCTGTGGAAGGCCAAGATAGCACAACTTTTTTCAGAATTGTATAAAATTGATTCTTTTCACTTCCTGATGATCACGTCTATCATTCATACTAGGGCAGAACTAAGGTGGATGGGTATACAGTAAAGGTAATTCGAAGAGTCTATCAGTTTTTTGAGCCATTCGAAGGTGATTGGAGACTGAAAAATGATCAAAGATTTATGAACGACCATGCCCACAGATGGTATATTTCCTTAAACAAAAAGAAAAAAAAATCGTAGAAAGTAAAATAGAGAATCGATATCAAAACGGAGAAAATTTTTCAGCCAGTGCATTTTAAAATGCTTCCTGGGCAGCATTGATAGAACAGCGTATAGAATGGGATTGAGGCAGTCCCCTTGATAAAAAGTGTGGTCTCTTTTCGTCTCAAATTTTGACCTAACCCTTTACATGCTTTTGAAAACTAAAACGTTTTAAATTTATCTTACGTTAAAGTTTAAGATTCGTTTTTCTTTTCCACTTCAATTTGGCTGAAATACCCGAAGCTGCTTAATTATCCCCCTAAAGCTGTTTAAAGTACCCAAAGCTGCTTAATTAAGGACCGATGAAAGATAAAATCATATATAATTCATTCAAGTATTCTTGGAAATATCGTTTTAAGATCAATTTTGATGCTGAATGGGTAAAGATTAGGTTTAAAGTTTGATATGGGAATGTTTTGCTTGCTCAGTCACGTAAATAGACGTGGGTGGTTAGAAGAGATGACGAAAGAAAAAATAACTTTTCGGGCAAGGACCTCTGCAAAACTGTTTTCACTCCTAGGGATATTTAAAGACTAACTTTCCAAATGGGGTCAACAAATATGATTGAAGAAAAACGCAGAAAAAGAAAAAAAGATGAGGCAAGTTCAATCCGTAAATAACGACCTTTGAGGTTAGCTGCCAAAATGGCAGGATTAGCAATAAGAAACTCTTTTTAGTTATTTTTCTTTCATTTCAATGAATCGCCTTGTTTTACCTCATTTTATTTATCAATCCTGGTTGAACTTCGCTGGGGTAAGGATGCCAGGACTGTTTTGAAAAAAAAATTGTATTTTAATTTTATTGGTCGCATTTTGTGGTTAGTCTTTCTTCTTTTATATATTTTTCTTTTTGCTTATAACGACCCTCGGACATAGGGCCGAAATATTCATTCAAATTATCTTAACTGTCTTATGAAAAGAATTCCCAATTGTTCTTCTTGTTTTTGATTTTCGCAAGTTCAAACCTATATTGGACTAGGCCCATGGGGAGACGAGCTAAAAAAACAAGGCCTAGACAAAGATAAAATAAGAATTGCACGTTTTCTAGTGCCTTGTTTTCAGGCACTGGAAAACAAGAATTCTTTGCTTGCTTAAATTCTATTTTTCCTTCCTCAGCTTTCGTTTTTGTCTTCTGTGCCTAGCCATTGTTATCTTTGAACTCGTTGACGACGTGATTAAGTCTAATTGCAACATTGACGACAAATACCAGAATCTGTAGAGGTGAATGTGAAGCTACCGTGTCTTTCCAGGTTATAGCATGTCTGCAGTGTCTCAGGAAGGTCTAGGGGTATGCAAATGGAACTTTCAGGTAGGGGGGGAATTGGTCAGAGGACTTTAAATTTTTTACCGGGGGAGGGGGAAACAGTTTATGCTTCAGATCCACTTAAACGCTTCAGCACCAGAAGCCCCTGTGGGAATTAGTATATACTCAAGTCCAGGTTGTGAGGTAAATGAAAAGACCCTCTGTGGCACTAGCCTATAAAAAAAAAGTACCGTGCAACTGCAATATCTAGGTTTGAGGTGTAACTTTTAAGCTTTCAGGGAACGGTAAGGGGGGGAGTACAGATCAAGTTTTTACTTATTGGTAAGGGGGGCTAAAAGAATTGTCCTGCAAACTACATTAACGTTCTTACACTATAGGGTTTTAAGTAGCTAGGTAAATACAACGACGCTGTGTGTTGTCAAGTGATCAGAATAGAATATTTGCAATATCCTGAAATTGGCGTTTGAGATCAAGTTTACTTGGGAGACAGTGCAGGGGGGAAGCCTCTAAAAATTTTGTTCTCCATTTTGTTTAAAATTTTGGCCCAATGAATACCCATGAGACGACGATCTATTCCCGAAGAAGTAACATTGTAAACCAAAGGAACCTTGTATTCCCAGGTTATGAAAATAAACTGTATTTTCTCAGAAACGGTTTGAGCACCGAGTTAAAAATTTGAGTGGTTGATGGCGGGCCAAGTAAACCTCAACCTTTGACTTGGGAGAAGGGACATGTAAATCGCAAAAAAAAACTTAACTAGGTTATCGAAATGACTCATCTGCAACATCTTGGGAACTACTTCTTGGGATCGAGGTAAAACTCTCAGAATGGTGGAGGGGGAAGGGAGGTAAGGGGAATTCGTATTTTGTGTTTTTAGGAAGACGTGTGGGGGGGGGGCAACAAATATGTGATATGGCACTGCTAGCTCGTGTGATACTTGATCTATTCATGGTGAAACAGTGAGGTTAATCAAGAGACAGTATATTCACAAAGGCCATCAAAATAGCTTATCTGTAGTATCTGAAGAATAACGTGTCAGCCATTTGGACCGGTATTTGACTTGTTTTGTCACCTTACATATGTACAATAATTTTTGAAATAAATAGAACTTATTTGAAATTTAGAGAATGTTCTTCTTTTTCTTGGGGACAATAGCATCCCAATTAATTCGCTTTTATTTCAACAGATAACAAGCTTATGGCTGAGAATGACCTGGAAGGCGGTGATGATGTTGACGAAGGAGAGAACATGTCAGATAGTGTAAGAGCTGTTTTTTCCTAATATTTCATCAGAACGGCCATGATTCACTTCGGTCTTTCATAATTATGTTCCGTTAAGTATAAATGTGCTTTTTTCATTTAGAACATTTTATAAGAAGAAACATATACTAGAAAGGATCCTTTAAAACTGAATATGATTAATCATGAGTTTTAAGAATGTCTTCTTATCGAAGAAGCCCCTTCAATCAGTAATTTAACGTGTATTGCCTATTTTGTCAGTGATTAATTAAACAAAGAAGTTTTATTCACAGATGAAGAGCAGTTGTTTTTTTATTCCCCCTGAGGCCGCTATGAATTTTCGTGTGATATCTCTAATAATCACAAGCCAAGAAGTCGTTTGCCAAAACTTCACGAAAGCACCATCTAGCAATTTTAGATAAATAATAGCTGAATAATGTTCAGTTTTAAATAACTGAACAATGAATGAAGAAAAGCAATTACTGGGGTCATTTTATTCGAATATAATGGGATATAGTAGAATAACTACTAAAATGGGATATAATAAGGTATTGAGATTGATAATAGAACAACGAAATACGAGTATCTACGTCATTTACGACGAAGTCAAGACCGATAAGTTTCATCAGTGACTTAGATGCTTGTTTATGACTTGAATCCCTTTGTCGTTTTCTGAAATCACAATATTTGGGGTTTTATATTAGGAATGTTTAAGTAAAGAGTGAATTGTATTCTGGTAAACTTGAAAGAGCGGCAGCCTTTTTGTTGAGTTGTTTAAGCCGATTTTAATGTTTAATTTTCACTTGCATCTTAAAGAAGCTTTTTAATCAAGTTGTGTTCGATTTTTGTTTATTTCATAATAAACAGGTTTTCAGAAAAATAAGTATTTAATGGAAAAGTATTTAAGCAGGTTTTGAGGAAAATAAGTATTTAACGGAAAGGTATTTAAGCAGGTTTTCAGGAAAAATAAGTATTTAACGGAAAGGTATTTAAACAGGTTTTCAGGTAAATAAGTGTCTAACGGAAAAGTATTTAAAGAGGTTTTCGGGAAAATAAGTATTTCACGTTAGTTTAATAAAAATAGCAATAATTGAAAATTTAATTATTTTTAATAATTAAAAATAATAAACCGTATTTTTATTGTATACATTATTATCATAACTCCATTTTTTCTAGATAAATTTCCATTGACAAGAGTTGCCCTTTACTTTTTGCTCGTGTATTTGTTAATTCCAGTACATAGTTGATACTGGCAGGTACATATGCATGAACTGATGTCAGTGTAAGCTCCAAATTGGAAAGAGCTATAACCAAAATTTATAACTATTTAAGGGGGCCTTGAAGTTTTGGGACCCCTTACCTCCCTGAATATGCCTGAAAAGTGTGTTTTGCTTTTTATTTTAAATACAACTTGACTATGCCACCCCAAATTTCACCTTGAAGAGAAAGTCTATAAGGGAGGGAAACAAACGTCCTTACATCAACAATAGATTCCTCCAATTCCACCCCAGATTGTTTGTTCTCTTGATTTATAAAATGACATTTTTTGGAGTGTATCTTCATTGAAAAATGGCTATTTTGGTATTTTGATTGAAAAAATTGAAATAGACATCATCAATAGACAGTAATACAACATCAGTGTAGTATTAACAGAGTAACGACAGCTTCAATTGTAGCTTCAAAGTACCAAGGACATCAAACTAAGGTTTTTTTCCGTCCCTGGGCCTATTTTAGGTCTATCTATACCTTAAAACCGTGATTATCCAAGTTCTTTCTTCTGGTTGTTCTAAATTATTAAGTTTTTAGGTCATTATCATATTTCCGTCAGGTTTTTGGCGTTAAACCGTGAAAATAAACAAGAAAAACTTGTTCGTCCGTGTTGAAACGTGAAAATAAATTAGAAAAATATATTCCTGGACCTTTAAAGGAGAGCTGCACTTTCTTAGACTGACGCTACGTGTTTTTAACTTTTTTTTGCTGATTTCTTACTTCTGTTTTTTTGTTTTTTTTTGTGCCTGCTACTGTTATAAACTGTAAACGCGTATGAAGGTCTTTTTGATTAAAAATCTAGACTTTTCCCGACTTTCGAAAATCGATGTGGTTGTGTAAATATCTCCTTAACCGACTGAACTCTCAGCTGCCATTCTTGGAGACATCTGACAGTTTATAAGTGGCCACGGAATTCCTGTGCTGTTTAAAATCACTTTTCCATGAATAGACATCGCGGTGGCGGAGTGGACCTGGCATTTTTACGATAAATCACATTAGTCCAGTTTTTGGCAAGAAAAAAATTACTGTTATAATTTATTGCGCCCCCGGCATTGTGCGCCCCTAGGCTCAGGTCTAGTGGGCCTATTGGTAAATCTGAGCCCACTGGGAATTCCTAAAAACTTTGTATAAGGCAAAGATCAAGCAGAATACGGTAAATTATCGCTTCTTAGCTGGCCAGTTGCAGCTTTTTAAAATTCAAAATTTTCGGATGATTAATTAAAACAAAAATGAAGAAAAGTTTGTTCGTGAAAAACTCATTGCCCCTCTAAAGAAACCTAAAAACCAGGTATAAAGCAAATATCTACAGTAAATCACCCCCCTTTATCGGGTCAGCTGCAGCTTTCTAAAATTCAAATTTTTCGGATCATTAATTAAAAAAATGAAGAAGAGTTTGTTCCTGAAACACTCATTGCCCCTCTGGAGAAACCTAAAAACCAGGTATAAAACAAAGGTCTACAGTAAATCACCCCCTCCCCCCCTTTAGCTGGTCAGCTGCAGCTTTCTAAAATTCAAATTTTTCGGATGTTTAATTAAAACAGATATGACGAAAAGTCAGTTCCTGAAAAACTCATTGCCCCCCTGGAGAAACCTAAACACCAGGTATAAAGCAAAGATCTACTGTAAATCATCCCCATTTAGCTGGTCAGCTGCAGCTTTATAAAATTCAAATTTTTCGGATGATTAATTAAAACAGAAATGAAGAAAAGTCTGTTCCTGAAAAACTCATTGCCCCCCTGGAGAAACCTAAAAACCAGGCATAAAGCAAAGATCTACTGTAAATCATCCTGTAAATCTGTAAATCTACTGTAAATGCATTTTTAGTGTAACCATTTATATTGTCGACTCCAAAGTCCGAATTCGGCCCTTTGTGGGCTTGTGATAGCGATTTTTTTGAAATAAATATCTTATCTTATCCCCATTTAGCTGGTCAGCTGCAGCTTTCTAAAATTGAAAATTTTCGGATGATTAATTAAAACAGAAATGAAGAAAAGTCAGTTCCTGAAAAACCCATTGCCCCCCTGGAGAAACCTTTAAAAATTAGCTCCCCCTGATTCAAGCAACTTATGTCTTACTATTATTCAGTAAATAGAAGGGGTATCCACGGGAGGGGTTTTACGAGGAGCTTGGCTCTTTTGTGAGCTAGCTTAGGTGGTACAGGTTTTTTCAAGCATAGTCAAGCAAAGGGGGTATACTCTGACAATATTTGGCTGTCTTCTCTTTCCTTTTTGTGTGTGTAAAGAGTCTCACTATTTACCATTGCTCCTCAAGTCACTAACTTTATAGCGCATCCAGACTATCCGCTTTCTGGAAAAATGGGATGCAAATCCGGAAAAAGGAATAGCCCTCCAGATTTGATAGAGTTCGAGACATTTTCACTACATGTGGCAATCCGTTCCGCAGAGTGTACTTTGACTTAGAGAATATTTTGACGTCAGAAGTTGAGAACGATGAGAAGATTGTTTCTGATATTACTAGCGCAGCCTCAAAAGGAAAAGAGGTGGTTGAGGACTTTCTGTGCAACAGGAAAGAAGATGTGAAGAAGGTTGCACTCCAAATTTTCCCTTCAGAGAGTAAAACTTAGAAAGTGAAGGTTGTCCCTAGAACCGATATCCTGACCTCTGAATTAACAGCCTTGATGAGAATCATTACTGGTCAGTTGAGCTACAGCGAAGAAAAGGAGAAAGCAGTTGCAAAGATCCTCACAAAAGAGATTCTTCCTTTCTCTCCATCCATTTTTGAACATCTTCCGCAACAATCAACCAAGACATCCTCTGGATGGACAATGAGGACGGGGAACAAAGCTGTGCTGTTGAACTGGCTACGAAAAAAAGGAGGACTTGCAGCTCGGCCGGCGACTTTGAAATCCAAAGAAACAACATCAGCTACAGTACGCATCATTGATCTAATGTCCAAGATTAGGTCATATCGGCCTGCCAGGTTTGAAACAGTCAAATCCTTCGCGGAAAGATTGCTTCTATCGTTGCTGAATGGTCTTCCAGTGAGTATTCCTGAAGTCCACATTGTCACAGATCGGTACGACTGGCTGTTTGGGAAGGTCACGGACACCGGAGAGTCGATCTCCTTGAAATCAGCATGCAGACTCCAACGAGGGAAAGGGAAAAACCTCGAAATTTCCGCTCATAGCACAATTGAAGAATGGGATGCCGTACTTGCAAGCTCAGCGTCTAAAAGCCGGCTCCTAGAAATTTTTTATGAAAGCTAGGAGCAGATGGGTGCTGGGAGCTTCCGAACGAACTCAACCTTTTTCTCTCAGGTGGGTTCAAGGAGAGATTCAAAGTGTCTCTGGTCAAGCGTGGCGGCTAGTCCAACTTTAGCAGAACACTGTGATTACGAGGAATGCTTGTCCTCCAGCCACGAAGAGGCTGACCAACGCCTTATGACACATGCCAAGTACGCTAGCCGTTACGCTTGTAGCATCGTTGTGCATACCGATGACACAGACGTGCCAGTAACCTTTGTTTATGTTTTTAAAGAGTCTCAAGCTGAGGGACTGGACGAACTTTTTTTGAAGTTCCCGACTTACATTATCCCAGTATACGAGCTGGTGGGTGGAGTCCACTTGTCCAAAGAGGAGCAGATTATGTTACCGTTCGTGCACTGTCTGTCAGGGTGTGACACAACGAACTTTTTCTTCGGCGTCAGGAAAGCTTCTTTCTTAAACACCGCGGCGTCTCCAACTTTTGCCTCAAAAATGGTGTCTGTGACGGAGCGGATCAAGGATGCAGAAGGGAAGCTTTCAGTCGACACGTTTAGAGAAGTCTCCAACCTATCAAAATCCCTGGTCATTGAAATGTACGGTAAATAGGCCGGATTCAATTCACTGGCCGGTGTAAGGGCTTACATTTGGTGCCAGAAACAAGATGTGAGAAGACGGCCACCTTCTGACGACACCTTCGAGCCATGCATACGAAGAGCCATATTCACTACATGGATAATCTTGTCGTCAGTACAGGCTCGGCAGAGCATTCCAGATCCACTCCTCCATGGATGGAAGATGGCTGAAGGGGGAGTGGATGCGGTCATCTCAAGCTGTAAAGTAGCAGCAAGCCTGGAAGCTTACTGCAGATGCAAAAGTGGAAGATGTAGGAAAGACTATTGCTGTTCAAAAATGAAAGGATGCTGCAGCTTATGCTCCTGCCGTGGAACGAGGAGGGCATGCAGCGAGTCTGACCTTGCTCCGTCTGAGTTCTCGGAAGAAGAAAATGAGGAATATTTTTGGAAGTTTTATTTGATACCTTTTACTTTTAATTACAACAGGTCCCTAATCAGTTAATATTACCCAATTTTACGGGCCGGTCGAGTAATACAACTCCAGTGTGCCACCTGAATCCATCTGTGAAGCAGAATTCTTTCATTTAGTAAATAGCTCAGTCGTATCAGTGGCATATCAGGTCTCAAAAAGGTGATTACACACCCCTTAGTACACCAGAAAACATATTCGTCCATTCTTAAAAAACGCTTTTTTTAGTTAACATTTTTTTTAACCTGTTTTTATTTTTAAGTAAAAGTTAAAAATTTTAAACAGTTAGAAAGTTTGAAGTATTCCTGCCCTTTGAAGAAAAAAAAACTAAGTCCCTTTTCACGATACGCGTAGTGATTATTTCAGTGACACTACAAAAAAAATTCGCAGACCTTTTAAAAATAATAATAGTTTATATTTTTTTTTTTTTAGCTCAAATTGTACGGAACTGAATAAACTTTATTTTCTAATATGAAAATAAAGTGTGTTACCTTGAAGAAATTTCGAGTTTTTAGTCTTTTTTGAGATATTAGTCAAATTTTACAGTACTTATTTTGAGACTGCGGTAAATAGAGAAAAAAAATGTGTTTTTTTTTTCAATTTAAAAATCATATTCTTTTAGATCTAGATCTATCCTTTCGATTCATATAACATTACGCCGGATTCCTAAACCCAATAACTCGCAACAAATCCTGAATCGTCACACTTAGTTATAGGCTAAATTTGGCGTTTTTGGCCTATATCTCAGAAACGCCCCAACGGAGAACATGCGCCCTACAATATTCGTTTTCAGCGTGGTCGACTACTTTAGGATCCGCCCTCAGCATTTTTGTACCTTCCGGCATGGGTGGGTGCACGATACAGAATCTGGCGCTCTGACTATAATGTTTGTCAAAACACCTTTCTTCATTTTTCGTTTTGATTAGCAATCCTAAAAATTTGAATTTTAGAAAGCTGCAGCTGACCAGCTAAATGGGGATGATTTACAGTAGATCTTTGCTTTATACCTGGTGTTTAGGTTTCTCCAGGGGGACAATGAGGTTTTCAGGAACAGACTTTTCTTCATTTCTGTTTTAATTAATCATCCGAAAAATTTGAATTTTAGAAAGCTAACAGCAATAGTCTTTCCTACATCTTCCACTTTTGCATCTGCAGTAAGCTTCCAGGCTTGATGCTTCTTTACAGCTTGAGACGACCGCATCTACTCCCCCTTCAGCCATCTTCCATCCATGGAGGAGTGGATCTGGAATGCTTGGCCGAGCCTGTACTGACGACAAGATTTTCCATGTAGTGAATATGGCTCTTCGTATGCATGGCTCGAAGGTGGCAGTCCTCACATCTTGTTTCTGGCACCAAATATAAGCCCTTACACTGGCCAGTGAATTGAATACGGCCTGTTTACCTTACATTTCGATGACCAGGCATTTTAATAGGTTGGAGACTTATATAAAAGCGTCGACAGAAAGCTTCCCTCCTGCATCCTCGATCCGCTCCGTCACAGACACCATTTCTGAGGCACAAGTTGGAAACGCCGCGGTGTTTAAGAAAGAAGCTTTCCCGAAGCCGAAGAAAAAGTTCGTTGTGTCACACCCTGACAGACAGTGCACGAACGGTAACATAATCTGCCCCTCTTTGGACAAGTGGACTCTATCCGCCAGCTCGTGTACTGGGATAATTTAAGCCGGGAACTTCAAGAAAAGTTCGTCCAGTCCCTCAGCTTGAAGCTCTTTAAAAAAATGAACAAAGGTTATTGCCACGTCTGTGTCATCGGCATGCACAACGATACTACAAGCATAACGGCTAGAGTATTTGCCATATGTCATAAGGCGCTGGTAAGCCTCTTCGTGGATGGAGGACAAGCATTCCTCGTAGTCACAGTGTTCTGGTAAAGTTGGACTACAGTCATGCTTGACCAGAGACACATTGAATCTCTCCTTGAACCTACCTGAGAGAAAAAGGTTGAGTTCGTTCGGAAGCTCCCAGGACCCATCTGCTCCCAGGTTTCATAAAAAATTTCTAGGAGCCGGCTTTTAGACGCTGAGCTTGCAAGTACGGCATCCCATTCTTCAATTGTGCTATGAGCGGAAATTTCGAGGTTTTCCCCTGTCCCTCGTCGGTGTCTGCGTGCTGATTTCAAAGAGATCGACTCTCCGATGTTCGTGAGCTTCCAAAACAGCCCGTCGTACCGATCTGTGACAATGTGGACTTGAGGAATACCCACTGGAAGATCATTAAGCAACGATAGAAGCAAATTTTTCCGCGAAGGATTTGACTGTTTCAAACCTGGCAGGCCGATATGACCTTATCTTGGACATTAGGTCAATGATGATGCGCACTGCAGCTGATGTTGTTTCGTTGGATTTCAAAGTCGCCGGCCAGCTGCAAGTCCTCCTTTTTTTCTTAGCCAGTTCAACAGCACAGCTTTGTTCCCCGTCCTCATTGTCCAGCCAGAGGATGTCTTGGTTGATTGTTGCGGAAGATGTTCAAAAATGGATGGAGAGAAAGGAAGAATCTCTTTTGTGAGGATCTTTGCAACTGCTTTCTCCTTTTCTTCGCTGTAGCTCAACTGACCAGTAATGATTCTCTTCAAGGATGTTAATTCAGAGGTCAGGATATCGGTTCTAGGGACAACCTTCACTTTCTAAGTTTTACTCTCTGAAGGGAAAATTTGGAGTGCAACCTTTTTCATATCTTCTTTTCTGTTGCACAGAAAGTCCTCAACCACCTCTTTTCCTTTTGTGGCTACGCAAGTAATATCACAAACAATCTTCTCATCGTCCACAACTTCTGACGTCACAATATTCACTAGGTCAAAGTCCACTCTGCTGAACGGATTGCCACATGTAGTGAAAATATCTCGAACTCTATCAAATCTGGAGGGCTATTCCTTTTTCCGGATTTGCATCCCATTTTTCCAGAAAGCGGATAGTCTGGATGCGCTATAACGTTAGTGACTTGAGGAGCAATGGTAAATAGTGAGACTCTTTACACACACAAAAAGGAAAGAGAAGACAGCCAAATATTGTCAGAGTATACCCCCTTTGCTTGACTATGCTTGAAAAAACCTGTACCACCTAAGCTAGCTCACAAAAGAGCCAAGCTCCTCGTAAAACCCCTCCCGTGGACACCCCTTCTATTTACTGAATAATAGTAAGACATAAGTTGCTTGTATCAGGGGGAGCTAATCTGCACCTTTACCCTGCTTTTAAACCGCTTAAGTAAGCCTCTAACTATCCTTTGACCCCAAAACTGGTGAGACTTTTAGCCTATGCATTATAAACTTATTTACCAAGGATTCTTGAAAGACGAGGCGAAACAATAAAAAGTGAAATACTGGTAAAAACAAACCTTTAAGGATCAAATAATAGAGTTAATTAGCTTTTTAAGCTTTTTACCATCAATTTGCACCTGTATGGCAGATGGCAGTAAACATAACCATAACAAAGCCACGAGAACGATGCAGTGTCATCTACTTAGCAATGAACAAGTTAAGTTTTAAATTTTTTACCATACATGATCGAGTCGAAACTTTAACCTCATATTAAACTATGAAGCGCACTTTGGTGGTTTCAATTTCCGAAATAAATGGAATCAGCATGTTCGAAAATATTGTTTCCAAAAGTCAGAACTCATGTATCAAAATGTTTTTTACAAATCGTTATTTGACGACTTTTTCAACTTTGGCTCCCCGACTATAAATGACTTGACCAAAATGAGGCGTAGAGTACCGTGGGTGAAATTTCTGAATTGTCGTGATACCAAGATCACTTGCTATCCGGTACTGACACCTAAGAACCCGTAAACTACACCCTAGTCGATGTTTTGAGCCATAGTTCTAACAAATTGATCATGTCCATTAAAATAACTGTTTATCTGCCTAAATAACACTGATTAGCTGGTGTTTACCTTTACTTTGACAGTATTATATCATCACTTCAGGGTCAATGACTTTCTATCTGTCCAGGAATGATTAGTTCTACCTGTTGTCACTTGATGAAAAAAAAAGTTCCCGCTAGGTAGCAGGTTACTAAACAAAATTCGTATTATCGGGTACACTGGCTAAAAAAGTTGCAGACCCCTCAGTCAAAATAATTTAAAATTTTATTCTTAGCCCAATGTGTTCGGAATTAAACAGGCTTTCTTTTTTAATATAAAAAAATATTACTTTATCTTGAAAAAATTTCGAGTTTTTAGCTTTTCTGTTAGAAATTTGTTGACAAAAATCTAAATTTTTTTAAATTGCAGTAAAAAATGTACTATTTTTTTTAAAAACAAAATCATATTCGTGTAGCCCCAAGTCTATTCTTTTGATTGATGTAAAAGTACGCTGGATTTGACTAATCTAATCTGTAAAAAAAAAAAAATTGAATCGTCGAACCCCATTATAGGCCAAATTTGGTGTTTTTGGCCTATATCTCAGAAACGCTCCAAAGGCGAACATGCGCCCTACGATATTCTTTTTCAGCGTGGTCGACTACCCTGGTATTCACCCTTAACATTTTTGTACCTTCCGGCATGGGTACTAATCGAAATAACCGAGATACAGAATCTGGCGCTCTGACTATTACTATTATCTACAGAAAATATGGTCGTTTCTCTGTAATATCTTCTCTATGAGCGGAAAAACCATCAAAAACTAACAAGCCTGACTTAATAAAATTGCCCAAACAGTTTCTTTAGTTTTTCGTATACTTTTTGGCGTCTTTGGCAATGTGGTAATGCAGGTTCTTGAAGCAACCTCATTGAATCAGAGTTATTTATTAACAAAATAATAATCTTAGTCATAGCTGAAGCCAGACTAAACGCCATTAGTTTTTTACAAGTAAAATAAGCAAATACACTGGTTTAAATTCGTAAAAATTCATATTGACAGTAAGGGCACAGAAGGATTCTTATGACGGCTGTCCTGTTTTTGAGTGGCGCCAGTCAGTTGTTTTGACGGGTTTTTGCACTTGCGTTGTAAGGGTGTTGTGACCGATGTCTTTCGGAGGAAATATCGCAATCGTTAAAAATTTGCTATGGCTCAAGTTCTTTAATGATCAATATTTTTTTTTTCAAAAAACTATCAGATTGAACAACACTGTTATATAGATACCACAATAAAATGATGGCCCTTCAACTCTGCACATGGTAACAAAAAACAAAACGTCCATTAAATTCAAAATAACCAAATACAAAAATTAATAAAATAAAATTAGGAGGCTCTACCCAAGAATTCAATTAAAATTTGTATTTACCAATTAAATTATTCTTTAAACTAATTTTATTATTAACCAGGAATTTATTCAAATCTACAAAACTACGAAATCTATTCTAATCATAGCGCTGCCTAAGTAAAGAACGATGTTGGCACAATGAGTTATTTTTTTTCATACCCAGGCACTTCGTATCGAAGGAGTTGTCGTAGAAACTTCGAAAAGGGCTCATTCGATTAGAAAATGGAGTGGCTATTGCCCTTTTTAATAGTCGAAAGTGATTGGAGGGCAACTAGCCCCCCCCCCCCACGCTGATCATTCCCCCAAACACATCCAATCAAAATTTGAGATAGCTATTTTGTTCAGCGTAGTTGATTTCCAGATAGAAAATATGTTTTTGAGGAGGACACACCCCAAAAACCCTCGGGGCAACGGTTTTAAGTTATGCCCTGAGGGAATGTAAGAACGATGTTAGCACAATGTGTTATTTATTATTTTTTCCTTTAGAGCAGGGCACTTCAAATGGAAGGGGTCGTCGTAGAAGCTTCAAAAGGAGCTCATTCGATTTGAAATCGATAATTCTAGTGCCCATTTTAATAGTCGAAAATGAGTGGAGGCCAACTAGCCCCCCCCCACGCCCATCCTTACCCCACAAACAACCCATCAAAAGATATGTTTTCATAGAAAATATGTTTTGGAGGAGAAAACTCCCCCATAATCCTCAAGGTAGGGGTTTTAGGTTATTCCCTGGGGACATATAAGGTTTTATAGAAGGCTTTTTCCTAGAAACTTCAAAATAGGCTCATTCGATTGGAAATTCAAAGGGCTAGTACCCTTTTTAATAATCGAAAGTGATTGTAGGGCAACTAGATCCCCCCCCCACGCCCATCATTCGCCCAAACACCTCCAATCAAAATTTGGAGATAGCCCATTTGTTCAGCGTAGTTGATTTCCCGATGAAAATATTTTTTTGAGGAGGACACTACCCTCAGGGCAAGGGTTTTAAGTTATGCCCTGGGGGTATATAAGGTTTTTATAGAAGGCGTTGTCGCAGAAACTTCAAAACAGGCTCATTCGATTGGAAATTCAACGGGCTAGTGCCCTTTTAATAGTCGAAAATGATTGGAGGCCAACTAGCCCCCCCCCACGCCCATCATTCCCCCAAACACATCCAATCAAAATTTCGAGAAAGTCATTTTGTTCAGCGTAGTTGATTTCCATGTAGAAAATATGTTTTTGAGGAGGACACTCCCCCAGAGCCCTCAGGGCATGGGTTTTAAGTTATGCCCTGGGGGCATCTAAGGTTCTTATAGAAGGCGTTGTCGTAGAAACTTCAAAACAAGCTCATTCAATTGGAAATTCAAAGGGCTAGTGTCCTTTTAATAGTCGAACGTGATTGGAGGGCAACTAGCCCCCCCCCCCCCCACGCCCATCATTCCCCCAAACACATCCAATAAAAATTTTGAGATAACCATTTTGTTCAGTGTAGTTGATTTCCAGATATAAAATATATATTTTTGAGGAGGACACTCCCCCACAACCCTCAGGGCAAGGGTTTTAATTTATGCCCTTGGGGCATATAAGGTTTTTATAGAAGGCGTTGTAGAAACTTCAAAAGGGGCTGATTCGATTGGAAATTCAAAGGGTAGTGCCCTTTTTAGTAGTCGAAAGTGATTGAAGGGCGACTAACGCCCCTCTCACGCCCACCATTTTTCCCAAACACATCCAATAAAGATTTTGATATAGCCATTTTATTCCATGCAGTTGAAAGTTCAGGAAATTATACCTTTGAGCAGGACACTCCCCCCACAGTCTTCAGGGCAAGGGTTATGAGTTATGCCCTGGGGGCATATACGGTTTTTATTGAAGTCTTTGTCGTAGAAACTTGAGAAAGGGCTCATTCGATTGGAAATTCAAAGGGCTAGTGCCCTTTTTAATAGTCGAAATTGATTTGAAGGCAACTAACCCCCCCCCTCTCATGCCCATATTTTCCCCAAACATATCCAATCAATATTTTAGATAGCCATTTTGTTCAACGTAATTGAAAGTTTTGTAAATTTGGTCTTTAAGAATGACAAGCCTTCCCCCCCCCCACAGCACTCAGGGCAAGGGTTGTAAGTTATGCCCTGGGGGCATATAAGGTTTTTATTGAAAGCGTAGAAACTTCAAAAGGGCTCATTCAATTGGAAATTGAAAGGGCTAGTGCCTATGTTAATAGTTGAAAGTGATTAGAGAGCGACTAACGCCCCTCGCACGCCCACAATTTTCCCAAACGCATCCAATCAAAATTTTGAGATATACATTTTGTTCAACGTAGTTGAAAGTTCTTGAAATAAGGTCTTTTAGGATGATAACCCCCTCAGAAATCCCAGTGCAAGGGTTGTAAGTTATGGCCTGGGGGCATATAAAGTTTATATAGAAAGTTGTTATAGAAATTTAAAAAGGGGCTCATTTGATTGGAAATTGAAATTGCCCTTTTTAATAGTCGAAAGTGAGTAGAGTAATTAACTCCTTTCTTACGCCCACCATTTCCCCAAAAAATTCAATCAAAGTTTAGAGATAGCCATTTGTTCAACGTAGTAGAAAGTTCTGGAAATTATGTATTTAAGGATGACAAACCCCCCAGATCCCCAAGGGCAAAGATTGTAAGTTCTGCCCTGGGGTCATATAAGGTTTTTATAGATAGATTTTTCGTAAAACTTCAAAAGGGGCTCATTCAATTCGAAATTGAGAGGGCTAGTGCCCTTTGTAATAGTCGAAAGTGATTGAAGGGTAACTAACTCACCTCTCACGCCCAACATTCCTCCATACACATCCAATCAAAATTTTCAGATAGCCATTTTGTTCAACGTAGTAGAAAGTTCTGGAAATTAGGTCTTTGAGAATGACACTCCTCCCCCAGCACTCAGGGCAAAGGTTGTAAGTTATGCCCTGGGGGCATATAAGATTTTTATAGAAAGCTTTGTCGTAGAAACTTCAAAAGGGCTTATTTCATTTAAAATTGAAATGGCTAGTGCCCTTTTTAATTGTCGAAATTGATTGAAAGGCAACTAATACTCCTGCCGCACCCCCCACTTCCCGAAACATATCCAATAAAAATTTTTTGATAACCATTTTTTCCACGCAGTTTAAAGTTCAGGAAATCATGCCTTTGAGCAGGACACTCCCCCCATAGTCTTTAGGGCAAGGGTTACAAGTTATGCCCTGGGGGCATATAAGTTTTTATTGAAATCTTATAAAATAGAATATTGAAAAGAATAGTCTTCATTCTTTGGGCTGACTAAACGAATCTGGAGAAGAACCCTCGAAGAATACAAGATGCAAAACCCTGTCGAAAATTTAGTCCGAAAGGAGGTGTTTCCGAAGCTATTGAAGCTCCTCTGGGATTAGCTGGCAAAGGATGACAATGCCAACCTTCAAAATGGGTTCACAGCATGCTTTGACAGAAAGCGTTGCATCGAAAAGATTCCTGATAGGCGATCAAATGACGAAATCCGTGAAGCAGTTGGTGATTCTCTCATAACTTCCTTTGAAAATAGGCTATTTGTCACTGTTGTTACTGGGTCACGTAAGGAAATAAAGCTTAACAAGGCTCCCGGAAAATCACTAGCTGAATCGAGCGACAGAGAAGATGAAGATCTTGAGGATTCAAGGACAAGTGAAGTGAAATCTGGCAAAGCTAAAATGAAGCCGAAACTAGGAAAGGGAGCTGAAAAAAAGTTACGAGAAGTCTTGAATCTTGATTGCTGTGTCATCTGACGACACATCAGGAAACTTGCCAGAAAAACTGTGCGACGATTCCAGTGAACTTAGTTAGGATGAAGGCCAGAACAGTGAACATGAGGGTGGTGACAATTCTACTTGTAAGAAGGATTCAGGTCTCCCAATTAAACTGTCTGACTTCTATGCTGTGTTCTATGAGAAAGATTTCTACATTGGGCAGACTTTCCAGATAAGGGGATGGTGAAGTTCAAATTTATGGAACGTGTGAGCAATGCTGACTTCAGTTACAACTGGCCCAAGAAAGGTGATGTCAGTGTTGTTGAAGAAAGATATGTTTTCGCTGGACGACTCGTTCGAAAAGGACATGACCCCTTCCAAATTGCAGGGCACCGTGAAGTTACAAAGTCATACAAAAAAACTTTGCAAAGAACACAAATTCTAGCCCCTGGTTTTCCGGGATTTTTCTGCAAGTTTTGTTTTTTGACATGATCTTAGTCTAATTTTCTGTATTTCTTTTTAATTTTGTTCAATATAAGGGACCTTTTTTACATTGAATCTTAGAGGGAAAAGTCTGTAAATAAGTGGTTGTTCAAACTTACCGAAAGCATGGCCAACTTTGAACAAATTAGGAAACTACATGAACAGTACATAAAATTAAATAACGTCGTTCAAAGTTGGACGAAGTGTGGGTAACTTTGAACACCATTTTCCAAAAAAATTCATGGCCATGTGGGAAGAGATAAAAAAAATACGTAACGTACACCCTCTTCAGCGGTCAGAATTGCATATGGAAATGTGTTTCTAAGTTATGTTACCATTTACAAAATTTATTGTGAAACAAAAGAAGAAAAAAAGGTACTTTTAGTTCAAAGTAACCCCGTTTAATGCCCTTTTTAATAGTCGAAAGTGATTGGAGGATAACTAGTCCCCCTTCAACGCCCACCCTCTCATTTACCCAATATGTGTAAAAACTAAATGGTGTCTGAAGATTAAAAAAAAATGCACTGTGTTAATGCTAATTACCAATAAGGTATTTTAGTCATTCCAAGAACGTTTGAGGTTATTATTTTCAAATTTTTGGGTCTACTTCTGCTCTTGAAATTTAACCAATCCAAAATAGCGTAAGTGTATCCAAGCTATCAAATAAAGTAAACAGATTTTTTTTGGGAATAGTATCAAGTTTTCTATTTCAGGTCAACTAGAGGAGGTATGAAACTAAATTAAACACTACTATTTGTGTCCAGATTTTTAAAAGGGTGTATGTTGTTAAAAATTGTTGAAAATTTTTATCCAGCGCACAAATAGCAGGTCAAACTATAAAGTCTTAAAAAAAGGAAAGATTTAAAGTATTATTTTCTTTTTCCCTGAAAAGACTAGTCAATATAAAACGAACAGAAATTAATTAAAAAAACTTTCCGCAAAATAAGTTTTCAAAGAAAAGTAAGAACTCCCTTAAACCAAAAATGAGCAAAAATGAAATAATCTACCAAGTGTGAAACTACCACAAATCGGTAGCGAAAAACAAATGAAATCCAAAACGAATATAAATTACATTAAATAACCGAGTCAAACTCAAAACGGGCAGAAATTAACATGAGTAGGGCTTAAAACCCCTATGCCTTCCCAAGGCCAGAACATAATTTGCACTTTGCTGAAAAAAATACAAATGAATGTGAACTCTCAGCTCAATATTTATATACTGATATTTAGTAATCAAAATGTTAATATTATTTTATTTATTAAAGTTATGAAAGTAAAAACATTTATATTTTGATCAATCCAATGATCAATCAAATGTTCAATAATTAACATAAAAACTGCAATACTTGGAAAAATGTTTTACTTTAGGTTTTATTATTTTTATAAATTTTATTAGTTTCGTATTAATTTAATTTCATTTTAGGCTTATATTTAGGTTTTTTATTTTAGACTATTTTAGGTTTTTAAATTTACTAACTGTTGGATTCTGTAGCAGGTTTTCTGTTGACCATGAGCAAGGTAATAACAGACATTGCAAACATCCGTTGTTAAAGCTTTAGTACTACAGCATATTGCATTTGAGAGTGAGAGTTATTTTAGGATACAATTTATTCAGAAGAGCCTGAAAAAAAGCGAGACACTATAATCGATAATATTTTGTTAATCTACGTTCCAGCTTTAAAAATGGTAAAGACTAATCTTACTCTTCTTAGGCTAAACTCCTTTCAATTATATCCATTTAATTTTGACTTATTCTAGGACATCGCATCGTGTGTTTCATCAGAGAAGGATTCCGAACTTATGCTGAGGACTAATACACAACAATCTCCTCCTGGGCCCATCAACCCAATGAAAAGACGAGCAGTGTTTTTGCAAAAATATGGACCTCACTCCTCCACCAACAGTCCGCCTTCTGATGACATCGAAGAGGAGAATTTTTCTCTATCAAAATCTGTGGGTGGAAAGGGTGTCAAAAGTAAGAAAGTACGTATTCGGGCTTCTAATGGAAGTATAGCCACTTCCAATATAAAACAGGCCGTGACTCCACTATCGCAAGAATCTGTTAAAAGTGATTGTTTGAAAAAAAGCTCTGAAAACGTCACCGCTTCAAAGAACCATAAGCAATCGAAAGATTTTGTTCTAATTCCGATGCCTCCCCCTCCTCTTACGCCTAAAAGTGCTGCAAGAAACCTCAGACAAAGAAAAACTCCGCTAAGTGTTAAATCGTCATCTGCTTCTCCTTCTTCGAAATCAAAAGCAGTTGTGCCAATTGTGCAGAAGAAAAGTGTTCAACTGGTTGACTATAGTGACACAGAAACGTCTGTATTATCTTTAACCAGTCGTGATACATCTTCGTCAAACTCCCGAAGTTCTCTTTCAGGAAGAAGAAGAAGAAAAAGTTGTATTCCTTCTTCACTTAAGAAAAAACCAATAAAAATCAATTCTGGTGATTGCAACTCAAGTAATAGCAGCGTAAACAGTATTTTTAATAACAAAGCGAAGGATAAAGGAAGTAAAAAGATAACAGCCTCATTGACAGAGACAGAGAAAACCGATTTTAATAAAAATATAAAAGCAAAGAATTTCATTGGATTATTAACTGATGATAATGAAAACGGTAAGAAAAGTGTGTTACATAGTATAGAGCTTGTTGATGAAGAAACAGAAAGTCGGCGTTCAAGGTGTTCAGCCGAGAATGTTTTGCTGGTAAAGGAGAACGAAAATGAGACTGCTATTCAGAGCAGAACCAACTTAACAGAAAGTAATATTGATAAGATCGAGAATAGTGCTACTCTTCGCAGCTTTTCTAAAACTGCTGGACACAGTAAGCAAGGAAACAATGAAGTATTTAACCTTAAAGAGTCATTTACTGTCATAGACAATAGGGCAAATTATATTCCGAAAATTCTGGCTTCAACAAAAAGAATGAATGGAAAAGTATCTTGCAACAACATCATTGGTGAAAATGATGCAACTTGCAACATTGAAGATAAAAGTGGTAAAGATCAAAATCGAAGTGAAGACTATGTGCGTTCGGACGAGTCTATTGTCGGCAGCTCTAAATCAAAAGTTTCACGAACAAGGCTTAGTAAACGTAATGCGAATAATTTGGATTTAACAAATATCATACCTGATATCCCCTCTCAAGATAATAGCAATTTATCATCAGAGAGACGAGTTACTCGTTCTATCCGTAAAAATTTTGATAACATACAAAAGGATAGTGACATTCATGAGGAAGATATCTCTGAAATGGTTACTAATATTTCCCCTGATGAGCAAACCACAGTTATAGAAAAGAGGAGGCTAATCGTAGGTATCACTGAGGCGTCAGTAAGTGCTCAGAGTAATGGTAAACGTAAAGAATTTCCAGTATGTTCAACTGAAGATAGAAGTTGTAACAGCATGATTTCTAAACAGAAAATAAAAGATAAATCAAGCGACTCCTTTCAAGCCAAAGAAAATGGTGATCAAGCAGTAAAAACACCTTCTGGAGTATGGAAAGTTGATAGAAATAGAGGTTCAGTACTAGAAAACCGTGACGCAGAGGATAATGACATGGAAAAAAGACATGTGAGGAAAGAGTGTAGCTCTAGTGAAGTTACTGTTTCTGTCAATAGTGAGACGGGAGCTGTTTCGCTATCTCAAAAGTATAAGAGAGTCACTTCTGTGCTGAAACTGAAGAATGACTTGACTTCTCCAAAGTATCGACCCCGTGTTTCCGAACTCAATGACATATCACAACTCTCGCTGTTAGATGAAACAATACTTTCTGACAGTTCTGGGAAACGCATTACTAGGTCACGTCTTCGTGCAGCCTGCACACCCGTTGCGGCTTTGAAGCCTTCTTCCCTTTCTTTGTCAACTTCTGCATCAGTGTTTCCAAATGAAACGTCTAACCAGTCCGTAGACTCAATTAGTGTTGTGTCAGATGCTCCAACTCAAATTTTCACTAGTGTTAACTCTCGTAAAGCAAATAATAAGGGAGGTCTTACGAATATGTCAGAATGTGCTAAAAACGGGGTTGTAAGAACCGCAAGTAGCACACCAAACGGAGTAGTTCCCCCACAACCACAAGAACTTAGCGATTTATTTTCACCAATTCAGTCTAGTAGTAAGAACGTCGGTGCTGCTATCCAAAGTAATTGTGTGAAAGTGAATGATGAAGCAAATTCGAATCAATTGTTTACTCCCCAAAATTTTGAGAATTGCGTGCGACAAGCAGTAACATTGATATTGTCCACGTTTATCCCAAATTTAGCTGTGTCTCAGGGACAACCAAACACAGAGCAGAGACCAGCTTCCAGTGCGGAAAGTTTAAACGCTCAGCAACAACACATAGTTCCATCAAATTTAGCTTGGTCAAATCTTCTACTCCAAACTCCGTTTTTTACTCCAGGTAGTATATCAAATTTAGTAAGTGGGAATGGCTTAGGCCATCAGCCAATTCCGAGTTTGCCCACCATGCTATTGCCTTCAGTTTTCACTCAGGGTGAAACAAATAAAAAAGAAGAACTTATTTCTTCATCTGCTAAGCAGAATAAAAAGTTAGAAGAGAGCCCAGAAAAAAGTGGAACACCTGTTTACACTGAATCTTTTGCAAAAAAGAAGAAGCTTAGCCATAGCCCATTGCCTGTCATTACTAAAAAGCGTAACAGCACTAAAGTCAAAGCTGGTTCAAGTCTAAAACATAATAAAGAAACTCTGCAAAAACTTGCGGAAGAAAAAGAGCCTCGATCACATGCAATACAACGTTTACGACCTGCCGCTGTGAAGAAGCAGAAACCCGAAATTGAAATGTCACCAGTGCTTAATCGAAAACAAGTAAAGCTTATTGATCCGGAAAACTCCATGGCTGACCTATTGAAAAGACATTCTAACTCTCTTCTAAAGAAAAAAAGAATTGTTGGTGTATCTTCTACCTCTTTTTCAGGTTCTAAGAAAAAGAATTTAAATGGAACCTCCCCCCAACTATATGAAGATAACATCAAAGAGCATGGGCGGATACATACCCGCAATCAGGATCTATCTAGTGATGTTGAAGTGTCAAAGCTGAGGAGAAACAGTGACAAAGAAAAAAGTTGGAGTGCATTCAGAAACCAACCTATAGATCAAAGCATTTTAGATACTATAAATAGATTTAAACAGCCTCTGGATTAAGTAAAATACGATGGTGTCTCTCACCATAAAAGTTTAGCTAAAATTGCTACTGAAGAAAAGCCTTTTTCGCCAACTGTTACTGTTAAGAAAAGTATGCAACGTCAAAAAGTCTCCCGTGCAAATCGACAAGTTGACTTAGAAAGTCCTATTTTGTCCTATAATGCATCTAACAATAATAGTACGACTCTAAGATCTGAAGGGTCAGCAATGGTAAAGAAGAAATCAGGTGAAAACCCTCAGTTTCAAACACCGATTTTTAAGACAAAGTCACTTTCACTAAAAGTGTCAAGCGGAAGTCCACAAGATTGCTTAAAAAGTCCCATTATAAGCTCTAACACATTTGATGACGACAGTGGAGCTCCCAGATCTACAGAGTTAACCTTAGTAAGGAATAAATCAGCTGGAACACTTGAGTTTGAAATTCCCATTGTTGAGAAAAGATCGCTGCCCTCTGAAGTTTCAAATAAAAGTCAGCAAGAAAGTCCTATATTAATCTCTAATGTATCCAGCTATAATACGTCTTTAAGATCAAGAAGGTCAGCCTTAATAAAGATTAAATCAGCCTTAAAACGTGAAAAGTCGATTGGTAAGAAAAGGCCGCTTGCTCCAAAAACCGTAAATGAAACTGGACAAGTTGAGTTGGAAAGCTCTCTGTTCAGTTCCAAGTATGATTGTACGCCTCAACCATCTGGAGGAAGATCTCTAGCAAAGGAGACAACTGCAGAAAAGTTCCGGTTCCGTACTCCGGCTGCTAAAAAAAAGACTCTTGCATCAAAGTCCACAAAGAAAAGTACGGATGATGACTTAGAGAGTCCTATCCTGAACACCAATGCATCCGAAGAAGAAAATATGTTTCCAAAGTCTAGAAGACTTGCAACTCCCAAAAAATGTGTCAGCTGTTCTGACAGTAGTTCTGAGACTCCACGTCAAGCTTTTAAGGACTCTAGCCATCTCAGAAAAGCAACGAAGAGGAAGCTGTGGGAGCCAATCAAGTCTACTAGTGAAAGTGGGGGAAAGAAAATTCGTCGAAAAAGGTCTAGACTTGTCGCTCCTAAGTTGATCAAGTCTAATAAAATCAACAAGAACATATCAAGACATCATCTTAGGAAGCAAAAAGAAATTTTGAAATCAAAGAAAAATGTTGAAAGTCCAAAGCTTAGCTCTCAGAGTCAGTTTACTGGCGAGTCAAAACAGAATGCATCAGGTAGAAGAAAAACAAATGTGAGTGAAGACAGAAACAAAAAACTTCACTTAAGAGATACTAGAACGACCAAGGACGACCTCAGATTTAAAACATTTTCGTCTCGAGTTCGCAATTTATCCGCTAAGACGGAAAGACAGCCTCTCCGTAATCTGTCTGGTTTGCCTTCATCAATCGCTAACGTTTTGCGTGAAAGTGATAGCGATGATGATGAGGAAGGTGCAGATTTTTTGCTTCACTTGTGAATATTTGTTTGTCAGTCTATTGGTTACTCATAAAGTGTTCTGTTACTAAACGTGAAATCAGTAGGGGAAAAACGGAGAAATAGACTTTAAATGAGAAAAAATGTATTGTTAAAAAAAAACTTTTAGGTGGTTTTGCTGCTTATGTGACTATAATTTCCAAATAAGAAATTTTTAAGCATTCGAAGAATAACTTTACAAGTTAGCACAACACGAATAGTATAACAACAAGAATAACTTTAGAATTTACTGGGTTGTCATTAAGCATTTTTCTAAGTAAGAAAAGCAAGTAAGGCCCTAAAAGAAGCACCTATTTTGAGAACGAATTTAAGATCCTTGAACAAGAAATGAACCATTCAGATAAGCAGAGGTGCACGCAGCTCTGCCTTTTGTCATTTGAGGTCAGGGCCAGGATTCTCCATATGGGCTTGGGGAGGTCGTGAGATTTATTAAAAGCTGGATAAGGTGCATTTTTATGGTATGATTTTTGTTTTTTCAGAACAAGCGGTTCTTTGGATTGATGGTGTTGTATGTTCATCTGGATCATGGCAGATGCTTGAAACTTATTTCAAATTCAGCAGTTTTAAGCATAATCAACTTTTTCAGTCTTGCCTAGAATTTCTATTTTTTAAAATAAAGATTTTGTAATGGCGAGGAGAGTCATGAGAGTTCATGCAAGCTTGTTTACCTTTTTTATGGTCCCGTTAAAACTACGATAACATTCATCTGCTCATGACGTATAATTTTGTTTTCTATCCAGATAAAAAAAATTTAATTACGGTCTCTGGTGCAAAGCTTTAGGGTTGACTAAAGAGAGTCTATGGTTGCTACTTTCATATTTTATTCTAGCCTTTTAGGAGTGCGCAACAGCAATCGATTAGTTAGATTTTGCACAGAAAACGTAGTGCTTTTTTTAAGCAAAAAAAAAAAAAAAAAAATTAAAAGCGCGCATGCGCAAAGAAGTTTTTCCACGATACCATATTTTCTTTAGGTTTGTAATAATCTGATAATAATTATAAAAAACATATTGGAATAAAAGATCGAAAAGCTAATTAATATTGCATACAAAATTAATCCAAACATAAATTCGCTAATATTGAATTCTGTAAATTATATGTAATTATGTATTATCTGAAGTTATAATTGCTTTTATTAAGATGTTTCATTATTTGTTTTCCACATTTTCCCTCAAATAGTATTTTGGTTGCGCCCCTGACTATGATATGACTATGGTTGCACCCCTGGCTACGGCCGTATTTAGCTGTAATTTTGTTTCTTCTGTAATAGTTGTTTTTATGCATTATTCAAGAATGATTCTTTTTAATTTTTGGGGTTCTTGATTGGGTGTAACTGTACCCCATGGGGTGCGTGTTTGTATGGGTATCGATCTCTAAACGGTGTATTAATGCTAATTGACACAATGAATGGGGATGACCGTAGCGCCAGCTGAGTAAAGGTTGTGGATACATTCACGGGGTGACTGCTAATATCCCTGAGAGAACTTTTGGGTTACAAAAAAGTCTACTAATATCGAAAAGTAAAAATCAAATTCTATACTTTACAATTCTATTTTTTTTGTTTTTTTCGACAAGTTCATGAAAACAACGAAATGATAAATACCTAAAAGTAAGAAACGTTTAAAATTAAAACAACGAAATGGTAAGTACTTAAAAGTAAAAACTTTTAAAAGTAAAAGTAGCGTTTAGAAGCTAAAACTAAAAAGTAAAAGTACCTAAAAGTAAAAAACATTTCACGAGGGGACGTCCCTTCCCCTCATGAAACGTTTTGTTTTTGCTCCTCTCCCAAACTGAATTCCCTAAAGCGTCCATTAGAAAAGATATTAGAACAAATTGACATAGTAATGAGGGAGAGGGACTCATCCATTGGTTAGAAGTCCTAGATAAGGATGCCTACAGATATTTAACCTGGAGTGGGAGGGGGAGAAAAAACATTTATGAACATGTTTTTTCCAGAAAACATTCAAAATTTTCCAACATTAAAATTTTTTGGGCCCTTGTCTGTTCTTCCCTTTGGACATGTCTAACAACATGTCTCGTTTGATTATTACCAAAACTTTTGCTATAATCAGTACCGGAAATGATCTTTCGCCAATACAGAAATTGAAGTAGTTTGTGAATGTATTCTGTAATTGTTGTATACTTTTGTAACTTTGGTTTTATAGCTTTTGTAACTGTGAACATGTGAAATAAATGAATATCTAAATATTCTCTAAACTATGATAGGTAAATTTTCTTAATCGTGTCTGATGTCAGGTTAATTTTTGGAATCAGAAAGGATTTTCAGATTTTCTCTGTAGTATTTACTTATTTCCCTCAAAATAGAGGAGTATTTAAAATACTAAAATGAAATACATCAGCAAAAGAAACAAAACAACTGATTTTAAACAAACGGAAGAAAACACCGAAACAAAACAACTGATTTTAAATGAGCTTAATAATATGAATAAATACGTAAAAAAACGAAACAAACGGTCAACAGACCAAACAAAACCACTGATTTTAACTGAGCTTAATAATATGCTGAATAAATATGTAGAAAAAAACATACAATCAAACATTATTTAAATTCTGGGAGAAAAAAGGGAAGACATTATCCATAAAGAGAAAGTTTTGGACTTATTTGCTAAAATTGCATATTCATTTGCCTTATTCAGGCCAAGTAGCTTTGAAAATCTTGTGAACAATTAATATGCGCTTTTATGGAGATAAAAAACTTTATTATCCCACTTTAATGTATTTATCTGGTGTACCATAATAGGATAGGACCTTTGCTAAAGCTTTTCCATTTCCATCACTATACCATTTCATGAAATGTAATTAAACAAATAAAAAATGTTTTTCTAGTAAAAGTAAAGAGCAAGTTTAAAACTCAAAACAAATCGAAATTACTCTGTATATAAAGATGACTGCCCCCTCTTCAACACCTCGTTCATTAAACAAAAAGTTTGTTAGTGGTTTGAAAATCCTTTTTCTTCCAATTTTAAATTTACTCAAGGAATTTGGAAAAAAGCCAAACTTTAGAGTCAAGAGTAAGGAGCTAAGAAGGAGACAGCCCCCTTCATATAAAGAATAATCTGTTAAAATAGGTTTCAAATCTGTTCCTTGCTTTCAATTGAAAAAAAAACTTCTTTTTTTTTACTTAATTCCTAATTGTTTTCCAAGTCATAACCAAGATATAGTGTGGTGTACTGGTCCCTTAAACCCCTGGTTAATTGCTGTTAAATTGTATATACCAATAACTATGTTTAAATTTAACCCAATGTTTAAATTTGCAATTTAAATTTTGGACAAAATTTGACTATGCACAATCACAAACAAATTTGTGATGAATAGTATTTTTGGTACAAGTTCTTTGATAATATTTCTACTACAGAAGTAGAAATACTTGTTGATAATATTGTATAGAAATTTCGGTTGGATGAAAAGGAGTATTATTGTTCGTATGACATTTGGAAATTCTGTGAGACATTTGATCTTCTACATAGCTGAAGCCACCACAACCTCTAAAATAGGATTTTTCGATTTATAAATACTTTAAATACATATGTTTAAATACATTGAAGTACTTCATATAAACAGAAAAAGAGATATATTACCATTTAAAATTGCTGAAAACAAAGCTCCTAGCAGCATTTGCCACCCCCAAAGAAATTTGCTGGTGGGACTCGTGATGGTGCGCCTTGCCTTTTCCACCTCTGTGCTGGTAGATATTGGAATGTAATATTTTAGCTGCAGAAACATTTTAATTAATTCCTACTCCCCCCCCCTACCTCTTTCAATATTTATCTGAAGGCTCATGAAGAGTAAGTAGCTTGGCCATCAAAATGTGCCCTTTTAGGCATCTACCCCACCAACATCTAAACAATGACTCGCCCTCCTCCCTTATTATAGCTGATACGCAATTACACATAGCCAAACGTAATTTCACTAGAAATAATGTGAATCCTTGGTTTAATCCAGTGCTGCCACCGTGTGGCATTACTTCTTCTACAACTGGGAAGCCTAAAATATATTTTTATTGATACAATTAAATCAATTAGCTTCTCAGAATTTTAAATTGATTGCAAATTAGTGCTCTCACGGGAAAAGTCGTATTTTGGTGCCCTAAAATGGCAGAAAACAATATTTTTGCGTGGCCCAATCCGTATGGTAACTTTAAAAGAAACTTTAAATTTACGTTTGAATAATATCTCTCCCAATTATCCTAGGACCTTTGGTTTGATACAATCATCCCTGGGAAGAAACAAAACAAATAAACATGCATCGACGATCTTTCTTCTGAAAAAAAAAAAATTGAAATTCTACATTTTGTAGATTGGAGCTTGAAACCTCTACGGTAGGGTTCTCTGATATGATCTATCTAATAAAGAGATTTTCACTAAGACCGCTTGCTTTTTTGGGGATGTTTACCCTTTTTCTGAAAATCAGGCAAATTTTCCCAGATTCCTAATTTTGGGTGGGGTAACACTACACTAAATGAATTTTATTTATTTAAAATCAGCATATAAAAAACAATGTTGTTTGTGTAGTAATTGTCATAAAAATTTTGTTTTTAGCAATTAACAAGAAAAATGCGTTGTATCATGCTTTTTTTTTAGTCAAATTCTATCAATGTCAAAATTAAAGTGTGACTTAACGCAGTTTTAAAAGTTTCTGGCCATAATTGCATTCAATATCTCCCATACAATATCATCCGAACCCGTTGTTTGGTCCTGAAGTAGCTTTTGTTTATTTTAGCTTTGTTTAGTCTTTTGTTTAATTAATTTTTGTTTAATTGGTTTGTTTTTTTAATAGTTAATTGTTTTTAAATTATTAATTTTTTTTAATTTTTAACTAATTTTTGTTTTAATTTGTTAATTTTTGTTTAATTTGTTTAATTGTTTAGTCTTATTTAGACTGATGACAAGAAATTGATCAAAATCCGGCTCAACGCTAGCATCCATATTAAATTTTAGCTTATTTCTGTTCCTTACCACTAATTTTGGACAAGTTACTTTTAATAAAAATGTCCTGAATTTTTTCTTCTTTTTTTGCTTAAACTAAATGGTGTATTTGCCAACCCGTTAAAATACTTAAATCTCTGATTATATATCTTAAGTAAAGTCAGTGTTAGGTCATGTCCTTTAAAAAGCATTTAAGTTAAGATAACAAGTATCCGAGAAAAATTGTATTTCAATACGCTAGTCCGTCGATTAAGGCTTTTCAAGGACAATAAAAAGGAAGTCAAAGTAAATCTTATATGTTAAATGTAGTCTGGAGAGATAGTGACATTAGTTAATCGTCCAATTCCAGTCATATTATGTAGACTGGACTAAAAAGACCCAAATGAGAGAAAAAATCTGGAAAGATGAATTTGTTTGTGGCAATTCGTGACACACAAAAAAAATTCGAATTCGTTTTGCTGATCAGTAGAAACTCAAAAAATATGTAAAGTGTGCTAATGAAGCTTTAATGATTTTGTGATATCGTCTTTTTTACTACAAAAATTACAACTACTTTTATAAATGAACAAGACATGTATTTATTTAAAGGCACTAACAGTTACTACACACCACACGTGAAAAGATTCTTTAAAATGTTTGCACAAAACTACAGCTTATAGAACTTTTTGAGTGAGCCTGTAAATTACTTCGAAAGTTTTAGATACTGTAAAAATTTTAGTTTTGAAATGAAAAGCTTAAAGAGGCATACAAAAACTCATAAATTTTAGCCCATAATAAAGCTATGTCACTTGAAAGCCGAACATAATTCATAGAAATGAATCAAATATTCTTTTTCAAAGTAAAGTAAAAACAATTACATGAATAAAGCTGAAACAACGTCATCAAATACTATAGCTTAATATGGAATGAAAACAATATGAATAAATTAATGAAACATAAAACCGATTAATATCCACACATATCGAAATCTGCCTTTCTCATCTCTATACCTAAGCCAGTTTGCGATCCAATGAGTGTGGGCTCATATAGGCTTATTAGCCTTCTTTTATGTAAATTGAAAGTTTATTAAAGCCTCTCAAATCATTCACTTTGTCAGCACCTGAGTCGAGTGAGCACTGCTGCCACCCAGGCCTGGAAGAATTTACTAAATCTGAGGAAAAAATTACTAAATCGCATCTGTTTTCACTAAATGGTTAAAAAAAATACTAATGTAAATTAATAAATAAATCTTGAAACGAGTGAACCATAAATTGAATATGCAAATCAAGCCTGAAACGAACAAAAATCACTACAAACAAGAGTTTGGGTATCACCTCCTTCTCTCATTGTAGAAATCTAAAACCTTCTGCGTCATTCGCGCTTTACTGAAAACCAATTTTATGACAAATATTGTCTTTTGTACTTAATATTGAAAATAAACATTAAAGTTATAGTAACATTTTGAACTGAAGAGCTTTCAGCAATTAATGTCATTATACATCAAATATTCAGTTTAATCTATTAGCTCTTTTTAAAGTTGTTAAAGATGAATATAGTTTCACTACAAACAAGTCTTTGGATACTGCCTTCTTTCCTAACGTTAAATAAAAACCAAAAGCCTACTGCGTCATCGGCGCTCTAGTAAGATATAAGTTGCTTGTATCAGGGGGAGCTAATCTGCACCTTTACCCTACTTTTAAATCGCTTAAGTAAGCCTCTAACTATCCTTTGACCCCAAAACTGGTGAGACTTTTAGCCTATGCATTATAAACTTATTTACCAAGGATTCTTGAAAGACGAGGCGAAACAATAAAAAGTGAAATCCTGGTAAAGACAAACCTTTGAGGATCAAATAATACAGTTAATTAGCTTTTTAAGCTTTTTAACCATCAATTTGCACCAGTATGGCAGATGGCAGTAAACATAACCATAACAAAGCCACGGGAATGATGCAGTGTCATCTACTTAGCAAAGAACAAGTTAAGTTTTAAATTTTTTACCATACATGATCGAGTCGAAACTTTAACCTCATATTAAACTATGAAGCGCACTTTGGTGGTTTCAATTCCCGAAATAAATGGAATCAGTATGTTCGAAAATATCGTTTCCAAAAGTCAGAACTCATGTACCAAAATGTTTTTTACAAATCGTTATTTGACGACTTTTTCAACTTTGGCTCCCCGACTATAAATGACTTGACCAAAATGAGGCGTAGATTAACGTGGGCGAAATTTCTGAATCGTCGTGATACCAAGATCACTTGCTATCCGGTACTGACACCTAAGAACCCGTAAACTACACCCTAGTCGATGTTTTGAGCCATAGTTCTAACAAACTGATCATGTCCCATAAAATAACTGTTTATCTGCCTAAATAACACTAATTAGCTGGACTTTACTTTGACAGTATTACATCATCACTTCAGGGTCAATGACTTTCTATATGGCCAACAATGATTAGTTCTACCTGCTGTCACTTGATGAAAAAAAAAGTTCCCGCTAGGTAGCAGGTTACTAAACAAAATTCCTATTATCGGGTACACTCGCTAAAAAGGTTGCAGACCCCTCAGTCAAAATAATTTAAACTTTTATTCTTAGCTCAATATGTTCGAAATTAAACTGGCTTTCTTTTTTAATATAAAAAAATATTACTTTATCTTGAAAAAATTTCGAGTTTTTAGCTTTTCTGTTAGAAATTTGTTGACAAAAATCTAAATTTTTTTAAATTGCAGTAAAAAGTATACTATTCTTTTTTAAACAAAATCATATTCGTGTAACCCCAAGTCTCTTCTTTTGATTGATGTAAAAGTACGCTGGATTTGACTAATTTAATCTGTAAAAAAAAATTGAATCGTCGAACCCCATTAGAGGCCAAATTTGGTGTTTTTGGCCTATATCTCAGAAACGCCCCAAAGGCGACCATGCGCCCTACGATATTCGTTTTCAGCATGGTCGACTACCCTGGTATTCACCCTTAACATTTTTGTACCTTCCGGCATTGGTACTAATCGAAATAAGCGAGATACAGAATCTGGCGCTCTGACTATAACTATTATCTACAGAAAATATGGTCGTTTCTCTGTAATATCTTCTCTGTGAGCGGGAAAACCATCAAAAACTAACAAGCCTGACGTAATAAAATTGCCCAAACAGTTTCTTTAGTTTTTCGTATACTTTTTGGCGTCTTTTGCAATGTGGCAATGCAGGTTCTTGAAGCAACCTCATTGAATCAGAGTTATTTATTAACAAAATAATAATCTTAGTCATGGCTGAAGCCAGACTAAACGCCATTAGTTTTTTACAAGTAAAATAAGCAAATACACTGGTTTAAATTGGTAAAAATTTATATTGACAGTAAGGGCACAGAAGAATTCTTATGACGGCTGTCCTGTTTTTGAGTGGCGCCAGTCAGTTGTTTTGACGCGTTTTTGCACTTGCGTTGTAAGGGTGTTGTGAACGATGTCTTTCGAAGGAAATATCGCAATCGTTAAAAATTTGCTATGGTTCAAGTTCTTTAATGATCAATATTTTTTTTTCAAAAAACTATCAGATTGAACAACACTGTTATCTAGATACCACAATAAAATGATGGCCCTTCAACTCTGCACATGGTAACAAAAAACAAAACGTCCATTAAATTCAAAATAACCAAATACAAAAATTAATAAAATAAAATTAGGAAGCTCTACCCAAGAATTCAATTAAAATTTGTATTTACCAATTAAATGATTCTTTAAACTAATTTTATTATTAACCAGGAATTTATTCAAATCTACAAAACTACGAAATTTATTCTAATCATAGCGCTGCCTAAGTAAAGAACGATGTGGGCACAATGAGTTTTTTTTTCCATACCCGGGCACTTTGTATCGAAGGAGTTGTCGTAGAAACTTCGGAAAGGGCTCATCCAATTGGAAATTGGGGTGGCTAGTGCCCTTTTTAATAGTCGAAAGTGATTGGAAGGCAACTAGCCCCCCCCCCCCCACGCCGATCATCCCCCAAACATATCCAATCACAATTTTGAGATAGATGATTTTTGTTCAGCGTAGTTGATTTCCAGATAGAAAATAGGTTTTTGAGGAGGACACTCCCCCACAACCCTCGGGGTAAGGGTTTTAAGTTATGCCCTGAGGGCATATAAGAACAATGTTAGCACAATGTACTATTTATTATTTTTTCCTTTAGAGCAGGGCACTTCATATGGAAGGGGTCGTCGTAGAAACTTCAAAAGGGGCTCATTCGATTGGAAATTGAGAATTCTAGTGCCATTTTTAATAGTCGAAAGTGATTGGAGGGCAACTAGCCCCCCCCCCCACGCCCCTCATTCCTCCAAACACATCCAAGCAACATTTTTACATGGATATTTTTTTCAGTGTAGTTGATTCCCATTAGAAAATATTTTTTTGATGAGGACACTCCCCCACAACCGTCTGAGCAAGGGTTATAAGTTATGCCCTGGGGGTGTTTAAGGTTTTTATAGAAGGTGTTGTCCTAGAAACTTCAAAACAGGCTCATTTGATTTGAAATTCAAAGGGATAGTGCCCATTCAAATAGTCAAAAGTATCCGGACGGAAACAGCCCCCCCACGCCCATCGTATCCTCAAACATATCCCCTCTCAAGGTTGAGATCGTTCTTTTGTTCAGCGGACATGATTTTCTGTTAGAAAAGATGTTTTTGAGGAGGACACAATCCTCAGGGCAAGGGTTTTAAGTTATGCCCTGGGGGTATATAAGGTTTTATAGAAGGCGTTGTCGCAGAAACTTCAAAAATGGCTCATTCGATTGGAAATTCAAAGGGCTAGTGCCCTTGTAATAGTCGAAAGTGATTGGAGGCCATCTAGCCCCCCCCCACGCCCATCATTCCCCCAAAGACATCCAATCAAAATTTTGAGAAAGCCATTTTGTTAAGCGTAGTTGATTTCCAGATAGAAAATATGTTTTTGAGGAGGATACTCCCCCAGAGCCCTCAGGGCAAGGGTTTTAAGTTATGCCCTCGGGGCATATAAGGTTTTTATAGAAGGCGTTGTCGCAGAAAGTTCAAAACAGGCTCATTCGATTGGAAATTCAAAGGGCTAGTGTCCTTTTAATATTCGAAAGTGATTGGAGGGCAACTACCCTCCCCCCCCCCACACCCATCATTTCCCCAAACACAGCCAATAAAAATATTGAGATAGCCATTTTGTTCAGCGTAGTTGATTTCCAGATAGAAAATATATTTTTGAAGGGTATACTCCCCCACAACCCCCAGGGCAAGGGTTTTACGTTATGCCTTGGGGGCATATAAGGTTTTTATAGAAGGCGTTGTCGTAGAAACTTTAAAAGGGGCTCATTCGATTGGAAATTCAAAGGGTAGTGCCCTTTTTAGAAGTCGAAAGTGATTGAAGGGAGACTAACGCCCCTCTCACACCCACCATTTTCCCAAACACATCCAATAAAGATTTTGAGATAGCCATTTTGTTCCATGCAGTTCAAAGTTCAGGAAATTATACCTTTGAGCAGGACACTTCCCCCACAGTCTTCAGGGCAAGGGTTATAAGTTATGCCCTGGAGGCATATGCTGTTTTTATTGAAATCTGTCGTAGAAACTTGAAAAAGGGCTCATTCGATTGGAAATTCAAAGGGCTAGTGCCCTTTTTAATAGTCGAAAGTGATTTGAAGGCAAATAACCCCCCTTTCAGGCCCATCTTTTCTCCAAACACATCCAATGAATATTTTAGATAGCCATTTTATTCAACGTAGTTGAAAGTTTTGGAAATTAGGTCTTTAAGGATGACAACCCTTCCCCCCCACAGCCCTCAGGGCAAGGGTTGTAAGTTATGCCCTGGGGGCGTATAAGGTTTTTATTGAAAGCGTAGAAACTTGAAAAGGGCTCATTCAATTGGAAATTGAAAGGGTAGTGCCTTTTTTAATAGTTGAAAGTGATTAGAGAGCGACTAACGCCCCTCTCACGCCCACAATTTTCCCAAAGACATCCAATCAAAATTTTGAGATATTCATTTTGTTCAACGTAGTTGAAAGTTCTTGAAATAAGGTCTTTTAGGATGATAACCCCCTCAGAAATCCCAGTGCAAGGGTTGTAAGTTATGGCCTGGGGGCATATAAAGTTTATATAGACAGGTGTTATAGAAATTTCAAAAGGGGTTCATTTAATTGGAAATTGAAATTGCCCTTTCTAATAGTAAAAAGTGAGTAGAGTAATTAACCCCCCTCCTACGTCCACAATTTTTCCAAAAATATTCAATCAAAGTTTAGATATAGTCATTTTGCTCAACGTAGTTGAAAACTCCGTAAATTATGTATTTAAGGATGACAAACCCCCCAGATCCCCAGAGACAAAGGTTGTAAGTTCTGGCCTGGGGGCTTATAAGGTTTTTATAGATAGAGTTATCGTAAAACTTCAAAAGGGACTCATTCAATTCGAAATTGAGATGGCTAGTGCCCTTTGTAATAGTCGAAAGGGATGGGAGGGTAACTAACCCCCCACTCACGCCCACCATTCCTCCAAACACATCTAATCAAAATTTTCAGATAGCCATTTTATTCAAGGTAGTAGAAAGTTCTTGAAATTAGGTCTTTGAGAATGACACCCCCCCCCAGCACTCACGGTAAAGGTTGTAAGTGATGCCCTGGGAGCATATAAGTTTTTATTGAAAGTTTTGTCGTATAAACTTCAAAATGGCTCATTTGATTGGAAATTGAAAGGGCTAGGGCCATTTTTAATAGTTGACAGTGATTGGAGAGCGACTAACACCCCTTCCACGCCCACCATTTCCCCAAACATATCCAATCAAAATTTGTAGATAGCCATTTTTGCTCCACGCAGTTTAAAGTTCAGGAAATTATGCCTTTGATAAGATAAGATAAGATATTTATTTCAAAAAGATCACTATCACAAGCCCACAAAGGACCGAATTCGGACTTCGGAGTCGACAAATATAAATGGTTGCACTAAAACTGGTAAAATGCACAAAACAACAACGAAATAGAAAAATCATAATGAACAATCATTTAACAGTCAATAATTAAAACTGTAAAAAGTCAATTAAAAAGTTAAAAAGATAAAAACTGGTCAAACTAAACTTACACAAATACGAATCGGAAAAAGAATGAGAACGGACATAAAAAAAAGGAAGGGGGGGGGGAATAAGCGAATATACACAAAAAAGAGATGTGACAGAGGTTTCAGGAGGAATAGGAGCAAGAAAAAGGGGAGGGGATTTAAGGAAGCTTACTGAGACTATTGCGGATTTAGAAGGGTTAACTGTCATGTCAAGGGAAGACGCCTCACAGGCAATATCTTGGAGTATGCCCATTGAGTTGCTAAAGATGTTTTTATGACATATCTCTAAAACTGTCAAGTCATTGACAAATTTCCATCTATTGTCATAAAGGGTTGAAAGGCTGTTAATCATAAGAGAAAAAAGGAGAGGGCCTAGAATAGTCCCCTGAGGAATGCCATTAAATATGGGGAGATGATCTGAGAAACAATTTAGATATTTAACCGCTTGAGATCTATTAGAAAGAAAAGAGGCAAGAGGCAAGTTTCAATGTGGAATTCATTTATAAGTTTATCTATGAGTAAATTGTGGTTAATCAAATCAAAAGCTTTTTGAATATCAATAGAAATCAGATTAAGCCAAGTGTTAGGTTTTTCAAGTAATTTACCTATGGTATCAACAAGATGGATCAGGTAATGAGAGGTTGACGTGGATTTGAGATTACCAAACTGTCTAAGATCAATGAGGGGGAGGACTTTCATCTTAAGCCAGTCTGCGAGAAAACTTTCATACAATTTTTAAAAAATTGAGGTGAGGGTAATAGGACGAATGCCATCAAAACCAGGCTTCCCATTTTTCTTTTTGATTGGGGTAATAAAGCCTTGTTTCCAATATTGAGGGAACTGTCCAGATTCGGTAATTTCATTAAACAGGGTGAATAGGGGTTTTGAGAGGTAATCACTGAAAGCTTTAGTCAGAGGAACAGGAATATCTAAAGGGCAAATGCTTGATCGTTTTAGTTTTTCAATTTTTTTTACAACATCAAGTGGAGAAATATGTGGGAGAGAAAAAGGATAAGGAAAATCTGGAAATGCGTAAGATAGTGGTGGGAATCACTGGACAATAGAAGCCAGAAACTTACTGAGGTTATTAGCTGTGGTCTTTGGAGGTTCATTTATATAAAAATTTAGATGTTTCTTGACTCTTGCCGGTAAGTTTTTTTATTTCAGAGTACCAGTTCTTTGGTTTATCATGGCACAAGTATTTAATTTTATTTTTATGTTAGGCTCGGGCAGCTTTTCTAATTTGACTTTTTAATTTGACTTTGAGCAGGACACTCCCCCCACAGTCTTTAGGGCAAGGGTTGTAAGTTATGCCCTAGGGGCATATAAGTTCTTATTGAAATCTTACAAAATAGAATATTGAAAAGAATAGTCTTCATTCTTTGGGCTGACTAAACGAATCTGGATAAAAACCCTCGAAGAATACAAGATGCAAAACCCTGTCGAAAATTCAGTCCGAAAGGAGGTGTTTCCAAAGTTATTGAAGCTCCTCTGGGATTAGCTGGCAAAGGATGACAATGTCAACCTTCAAAATGGGTTCACAGCATGCTTTGACAGAAAGCGTTGCATCGAAAAGATTCCTGATAGGCGATCAAATGACGAAATCCGTGAGGCAGTTGGTGATTCTGTCATAACTTCCTTTGAAAAAAGACGGTTTGTCACTGTTGGTACTGTGTCGCGTAAGCGAACAAAGCTTAACAAGGCTCCCGGAAAATCACTAGCTGAATCGAGCGACAGAGAAGATGAAGATCTTGAGGATTCAAGGACAAGTGAAGTGAAATCTGGCAAAGCTAAAATGAAGCCGAATAAAGGAAAGGGAGCTGTAAAAAGGTTACGAGAAGTCCTGAATCTTGACTGCTCATCTGATGACGCATCAGACAACTTGCCGGAAAAACTGTGTGACGATTCCAGTGAACTTAGTTGGGATGAAGGCCAGAACAGTAAATATGAGGGTGGTGACAATTCTACTTGTAAGAAGGACTCAGGTCTGCCAATTAAACTGTCTGACTTCTATGCTGTGTTCTATGAGAAAGATTTCTACATTGGACGAACAGAAGACTTTCCAGATGAGGGGATGGTGAAGTTCAAATTTATGGAACGTGTGAGCAATGCTGACTTCAGTTACAACTGGCCCAAGAAAGGTGATGTCAGTGTTGTTGAAGAAAGATATGTTTTGGCTGGACGACTCGTTCGAAAAGGACATGGCTCCTTCCAAATTGCAGGGCACCGTGAAGTTACAAAGTCATACAAAAAACTTTGCAAAGAACACAAATTCTAGCCCCTGGTTTTCCGGGATTTTTATGTAAGTTCTGTTTTTTGACATGATCTTAGTCTAATTTTCTGTATTTCTTTTTAATTTTGTTCAATATAAGTGACCTTTTTTACATTAAATCTTAGAGGAAAAAGTCTGTAAATAAGTGGTTGTTCAAACTTACCGAAAGCATGGCCAACTTTGAACAAATTAGGAAACTACATGAACAGTATATAAAATAAAATAACGTCGTTCAAAGTTGGACGAAGTGTGGGTAACTTTGAACACCATTTTCCAAAAAAATTCATGGCCATGTGGGAAGAGATAGAAAAAATACGTAACGTACACCCTCTTCAGCGGTCAGATTTGCATATGGAAATAGGTTTCTAAGTTATTTTACCATTTACAAAATTTATTGTGAAACAAAAGGAGAAAAAAAGGTACTTCTAGTTCAAAGTAACCCCGCTTAATGCCCTTTTTAATAGTCGAAAGTGATTGGAGGGCAACTAGTCCCCCTTCCACGCCCACCCTCCCGTTTGCCCATTATGTTTAAAAACTAAAAGTTTTCTTTAGATTAAAACAAAATGCACTGTGTTAATACTAATTCCCAATAAGGCATCTCGGCCATCCGAAAAACGACTGAGGGTATCATGTTCAAACTTTCGGGGCTACTTCTGCTCTTAAAATTTAACCAATTCAAAATAGTGTAAGTGTCTCCAAGCTATCAAAGAAAGTAAAAAGATTTTTTTGCGAGTGGTAACAAATTTTTCATTTAAGGTCTGCTAGAGGAGGTATAGAACTAAATTAAACACTAGTATTTGTGTCCAGATTTTTATAAGGGTTTATGTTGTTAAAAATTGCTGAAAATTTTTATCCAGCGTACAAATAGCAGGTCAAACTATAAAGTCTTAAAAAAGGAAAGATTTAAAGTATTATTTTCTTTTTCCCTGAAAAGACTAGTCAATACAAAACGAACAGAAATTAATTAAAAAAACTTTCCACAAAATAAGTTTTTCAAAGAAAAGTAAGAACTCCATTAAACCAAAAATGAGCAAAAATGAAATAATCTACCAAGCGTGAAACTACCACAAATCAGCATCGATAAATAAATGAAACCCAAAACGAACAGAAATTATAATAAATAACCGAGTCAAGCTCAAAACAAACAGAAATTAACATGATTAGGGCTCAAAACTCCTATGCCATCCCAAGGCCATAACATAATTTGCACTTTGCTGAAAAAAATACAAATGAATGTGAACGGTCAGCTCAATATTTATATACTGATATTTAGTAATCAAAATGATAATATTATTTTATTTATTAAAGTTATGAAAGTAAAAACATTTATATTTTGACATTAACATAATGTTTTTGACAAAAACATTTATATTTATAATCCAATGATCAATCAAATGTTCAATAATTAACATAAAAACTGCAATACTTGGAAAAATATTTTACTTTAGGTTTTATTATTTTTATAAATTTTATTAGTTTCGTATTAATTTAATTTCATTTTAGGCTTATATTTAGGTTTTATTTTAGACTATTTTAGGTTTTTAAATTTACTAACTGTTGGATTCTGTAGCAGGTTTTCTGTTGACCATGAGCAAGGTAATAACAGACATTGCAAACATCCGTTGTTAAAGCTTTAGTACTACAGCATATTGCATTTGAGAGTGAGAGTTATTTTAGGATACAATTTATTCAGAAGAGCCTGAAAAAAAAGCGAGACACTATAATCGATAATATTTTGTTAATCTACGTTCCAGCTTTAAAAATGGTAAAGACTAATCTTACTCTTCTTAGGCTAAACTCCTTTCAATTATATACATTTTATTTTGACTCATTCTAGGACATTGCATCGTGTGTTTTATCAGAGAAGGATTCCGAACTTATGCTGAGGACTAATACACAACAATCTCCTCCTGGGCCCATCAACCCAATGAAAAGACGAGCAGTGTTTTTGCAAAAATATGGACCTCACTCCTCCAACAACAGTCCACCTTCTGATGACATCGAAGAGGAGAATTTTTCTCTATCAAAATCTGTGGGTGGAAAGGGTGTCAAAAGTAAGAAAGTACGTATTCGGGCTTCTAATGGAAGTATAACCACTTCCAATGGAAAACAGGCCGTGACTCCACTATCGCAAGAATCTGTTAAAAGTGATTGTTTGAAAAAAAGCTCTGAAAACGTGACCGCTTCAAAGAACCATAAGCAATCGAAAGATTTTGTTCTAATTCCGATGCCTCCCCCTCCTCTTACGCCTAAAAGTGCTGCAAGAAACCTCAGACAAAGAAAAACTCCGCTAAGTGTTAAATCGTCATCTGCTTCTCCTTCTTCGAAATCAAAAGCAGTTGTGCCAGTTTTGCAGAAGAAAAGTGTTCAACTGGTTGACTATAGTGACACAGAAACGTCTGTCTTATCTTTAACCAGTCGTGATACATCTTCGTCAAACTCCCGAAGTTCTCTTTCAGGAAGAAGAAGAAGAAAAAGTTGTATTCCTTCTTCACTTAAGAAAAAACCAATAAAAATCAATTCTGGTGATTGCAACTCAAGTAATAGCAGCGTAAACAGTATTTTTAATAACAAAACGAAGAATAAAGGAAGTAAAAATATAACAGCCTCATTGACAGAGACAGAGAAAACCGATTTTAATAAAAATATAAAAGCAAAGAATTTCATTGGATTATTAACTGATGATAATGAAAACGGTAAGAAAAGTGTGTTACATAGTATAGAGCTTGTTGATGAAGAAACAGAAAGTCGGCGTTCAAGGTGTTCAGCCGAGAATGTTTTGCTGGTAAAGGAGAACGAAAATGAGACTGCTATTCAGAGCATAACCAACTTAACAGAAATATTGATAAGATCGAGAATAGTGCTACTCTTCGCAGCTTTTCTAAAACTGCTGGACACAGTAAGCAAGGAAACAATGAAGTATTTAACCTTAAAGAGTCATTTACTGTCATAGACAATAGGGCAAATTATATTCCGAAAATTCTGGCTTCAACAAAAAGAATAAATGGAAAAGTATCTTGCAACAACATCATTGGTGAAAATGATGCAACTTGCAACATTGAAGATAAAAGTGGTAAAGATCAAAATCGAAGTGAAGACTATGTGCGTTCGGACGAGTCTATTGTCGGCAGCTCTAAATCAAAAGTTTCACGAACAAGGCTTAGTAAACGTAGTGCGAATAATTTGGATTTAACAAATATCATACCTGATATCCCCTCTCAAGATAATAGCAATTTATCATCAGAGAAACGAGTTACTCGTTCTATCCGTAAAAATTTTGATAACATACAAAAGGATAGTGACATTCATAAGGAAGATATCTCTGAAACGGTTACTAATATCTCCCCTGATGAGCAAACCACAGTTATAGAAAAGAGGAGGCTAATCGTAGGTATCACTGAGGCGTCAGTAAGTGCTCAGAGTAATGGTAAACGTAAAGAATTTCCAGTATGTTCAACTGAAGATAGAAGTTGTAACAGCATGATTTCTAAACAGAAAATAAAAGATAAATCAAGCGACTCCTTTCAAGCCAAAGAAAATGGTGATCAAGCAGTAAAAACACCTTCTGGAGTATGGAAAGTTGATAGAAATAGAGGTTCAGTACTAGAAAACCGTGACGCAGAGGATAATGACATGGAAAAAAGACATGTGAGGAAAGAGTGTAGCTCTAGTGAAGTTACTGTTTCTGTCAATAGTGAGACGGGAGCTGTTTCGCTATCTCAAAAGTATAAGAGAGTCACTTCTGTGCTGAAACTGAAGAATGACTTGACTTCTCCAAAGTATCGACCCCGTGTTTCCGAACTCAATGACATATCACAACTCTCGCTGTTAGATGAAACAATACTTTCTGACAGTTCTGGGAAACGCATTACTAGGTCACGTCTTCGTGCAGCCTGCACACCCGTTGCGGCTTTGAAGCCTTCTTCCCTTTCTTTGTCAACTTCTGCATCAGTGTTTCCAAATGAAACGTCTAACCAGTCCGTAGACTCAATTAGTGTTGTGTCAGATGCTCCAACTCAAATTTTCACTAGTGTTAACTCTCGTAAAGCAAATAATAAGGGAGGTCTTACGAATATGTCAGAATGTGCTAAAAACGGGGTTGTAAGAACCGCAAGTAGCACACCAAACGGAGTAGTTCCCCCACAACCACAAGAACTTAGCGATTTATTTTCACCAATTCAGTCTAGTAGTAAGAACGTCGGTGCTGCTATCCAAAGTAATTGTGTGAAAGTGAATGATGAAGCAAATTCGAATCAATTGTTTACTCCCCAAAATTTTGAGAATTGCGTGCGACAAGCAGTAACATTGATATTGTCCACGTTTATCCCAAATTTAGCTGTGTCTCAGGGACAACCAAACACAGAGCAGAGACCAGCTTCCAGTGCGGAAAGTTTAAACGCTCAGCAACAACACATAGTTTCATCAAATTTAGCTTGGTCAAATCTTCTACTCCAAACTCCGTTTTTTACTCCAGGTAGTATATCAAATTTAGTAAGTGGGAGTGGCTTAGGCCATCAGCCAATTCCGAGTTTGCCCACCACGCTATTGCCTTCAGTTTTCACTCAGGGTGAAACAAATAAAAAAGAAGAACTTATTTCTTCATCTGCTAAGCAGAATAAAAAGTTAGAAGAGAGCCCAGAAAAAAGTGGAACACCTGTTTACACTGAATCTTTTGCAAAAAAGAAGAAGCTTAGCCATAGCCCATTGCCTGTCATTACTAAAAAGCGTAACAGCACTAAAGTCAAAGCTGGTTCAAGTCTAAAACATAATAAAGAAACTCTGCAAAAACTTGCGGAAGAAAAAGAGCCTCGATCACATGCAATACAACGTTTACGACCTGCCGCTGTGAAGAAGCAGAAACCCGAAATTGAAATGTCACCAGTGCTTAATCGAAAACAAGTAAAGCTTATTGATCCGGAAAACTCCATGGCTGACCTATTGAAAAGACGTTCTAACTCTCTTCTAAAGAAAAAAAGAATTGTTAGTGTATCTCCTACCTCTGTTTCAGGTTCTAAGAAAAAGAATTTAAATGGAACCTCCCCCCAACTATATGAAGATAACATCAAAGAGCATGGGCGGATACATACCCGCAATCAGGATCTATCTAGTGATGTTGAAGTGTCAAAGCTGAGGAGAAACAGTGACAAAGAAAAAAGTTTGAGTGCAGTCAGAAACAAACCTATGGATCAAAGCATTTTAGATACTATAAATCGATTTAAACAGCCTCTGGATGAAGTAAAACACGAAGGTGTCTCTCACCATCAAAGTTTAGCTAAAATTGCTACTGAAGAAAAGCCTTTTTCGCCAACTGTTACTGTTAAGAAAAGTATGCAACGTCAAAAAGTCTCCCGTGCAAATCGACAAGTTGACTTAGAAAGTCCTATTTTGTCCTATAATGCATCTAACGATAATAGTACGACTCTGAGACCTAAAGGGTCAGCAATGGTAAGTAAGAAATCAGGGGAAAACTCTCAGTTTCAAACACCGATTTTCAAGACAAAGTCACTTTCACTAAAAGTGTCGAGTGGAAGTCCACAAGATTGCTTAAAAAGTCCCATTATAAGCTCTAACACATTTGATGACGACAGTGGAGCTCCCAGATCTACAGAGTTAACCTTAGTAAGGAATAAATCAGCTGGAACACTTGAGTTTGAAATTCCCATTGTTGAGAAAAGATCGCTGCCCTCTGAAGTTTCAAATAAAAGTCAGCAAGAAAGTCCTATATTAAGCTCTAATGAATCCATCGATAATACGTCTTTAAGATCAAGAAGGTCAGCCTTAATAAAGATTAAATCAGCCTTAAAACGTGAAAAGACGATTGGTAAGAAAAGGCCGCTTGCTCCAAAAACCGTAAATGAAACTGGACAAGTTGAGTTGGAAAGCTCTCTGTTCAGTTCCAAGTATGATTGTACGCCTCAACCATCTGGAGGAAGATCTCTAGCAAAGGATACAACTGCATGGAAATTCCGTTTCTGTACTCCGGCTGCTAAAAAAAAGACTCTTGCATCAAAGTCCACAAAGAAAAGTACGGATGATGACTTAGAGAGTCCTATCCTGAACACCAATGCATCCGAAGAAGAAAATATGTTTCCAAAGTCTAGAAGACTTACAACTCCCAGAAAATGTGTCAGCTGTTCTGACTGTAGTTCTGAGACTCCACGTCAAGCTTTTAAGGACTCTAGCCATCTCAGAAAAGCAACGAAGAGGAAGCTGTGGGAGCCAATCAAGTCTACTAGTGAAAGTGGGGGAAAGAAAATTCGTCGAAAAAGGTCTAGACTTGTCGCTCCTAAGTTGATCAAGTCTAATAAAATCAACAAGAACATATCAGGACATCATCTTAGAAAGCAAAAAGAAATTTTGAAATCAAAGAAAAATCTTGAAAATCCAAAGCCTAGCTCTCAGAGTCAGTTTACTGGCGAGTCAAAACAGAATGCTTCAGTTAAAAGAAAAACGAATGTGAGTGAAGACAGAAACAAAAAACTTCACTTAAGAGATACTAGAACGACCAAGGACGACCTCAGATTTAAAACATTTTCGTCTCGAGTTCGCAATTTATCCGCTAAGACGGAAAGACAGCCTCTCCGTAATCTGTCTGGTTTGCCTTCATCAATCGCTAACGTTTTGCGTGAAAGTGATAGCGATGATGATGAGGAAGGTGCAGATTTTTTGCTTCACTTGTGAATATTTGTTTGTCAGTCTATTGGTTACTCATAAAGTGTTCTGTTACTAAACGTGAAATCAGTAGGGGAAAAACGGAGAAATAGACTTTAAATGAGAAAAAATGTATTGTTAAAAAAAAACTTTTAGGTGGTTTTGCTGCTTATGTGACTATAATTTCCAAATAAGAAATTTTTAAGCATTCGAAGAATAACTTTACAAGTTAGCACAACACGAATAGTATAACAACAAGAATAACTTTAGAATTTACTGGGTTGTCATTAAGCATTTTTCTAAGTAAGAAAAGCAAGTAAGGCCCTAAAAGAAGCACCTATTTTGAGAACGAATTTAAGATCCTTGAACAAGAAATGAACCATTCAGATAAGCAGAGGTGCACGCAGCTCTGCCTTTTGTCATTTGAGGTCAGGGCCAGGATTCTCCATATGGGCTTGGGGAGGTCGTGAGATTTATTAAAAGCTGGATAAGGTGCATTTTTATGGTATGATTTTTGTTTTTTCAGAACAAGCGGTTCTTTGGATTGATGGTGTTGTATGTTCATCTGGATCATGGCAGATGCTTGAAACTTATTTCAAATTCAGCAGTTTTAAGCATAATCAACTTTTTCAGTCTTGCCTAGAATTTCTATTTTTTAAAATAAAGATTTTGTAATGGCGAGGAGAGTCATGAGAGTTCATGCAAGCTTGTTTACCTTTTTTTTGGTCCCTTTAAAACTACGATAACATTCATCTGCTCATGACGTATAATTTTGTTTTCTATCCAGATAAAAAAAATTTAATTACGGTCTCTGGTGCAAAGCTTTAGGGTTGACTAAAGAGAGTCTATGGTTGCTACTTTCATATTTTATTCTAGCCTTTTAGGAGTGCGCAACAGCAATCGATTAGTTATATTTTGCACAGAAAACGTAGTGCTTTTTTTAAGCAAAAAAAAAAAAATTTAAAAGCGCGCATGCTCAAAGAAGTTTTTCCACGATACCATATTTTCTTTAGGTTTGTAATAATCTGATAATAATTATAAAAAACATATTGGAATAAAAGATCGAAAAGCTAATTAATATTGCATACAAAATTAATCCAAACATAAATTCGCTAATATTGAATTCTGTAAATTATATGTAATTATGTATTATCTGAAGTTATAATTGCTTTTATTAAGATGTTTCATTATTTGTTTTCCACATTTTCCCTCAAATAGTATTTTGGTTGCGCCCCTGACTATGATATGACTATGGTTGCACCCCTGGCTACGGCCGTATTTAGCTGTAATTTTGTTTCTTCTGTAATAGTTGTTTTTATGCATTATTCAAGAATGATTCTTTTTAATTTTTGGGGTTCTTGATTGGGTGTAACTGTACCCCATGGGGTGCGTGTTTGTATGGGTATCGATCTCTAAACGGTGTATTAATGCTAATTGACACAATGAATGGGGATGACCGTAGCGCCAGCTGAGTAAAGGTTGTGGATACATTCACGGGGTGACTGCTAATATCCCTGAGAGAACTTTTGGGTTACAAAAAAGTCTACTAATACCGAAAAGTAAAAATCAAATTCTATACTTTACAATTCTATTTTTTTTGTTTTTTTCGACAAGTTCATGAAAACAACGAAATGATAAATACCTAAAAGTAAGAAACGTTTAAAATTAAAACAACGAAATGGTAAGTACTTAAAAGTAAAAACTTTTAAAAGTAAAAGTAGCGTTTAGAAGCTAAAACTAAAAAGTAAAAGTACCTAAAAGTAAAAAACATTTCACGAGGGGAAGTCCCTTCCCCTCATGAAACGTTTTGTTTTTGCTCCTCTCCCAAACTGAATTCCCTAAAGCGTCCATTAGAAAAGATATTAGAACAAATTGACATAGTAATGAGGGAGAGGGACTCATCCATTGGTTAGAAGTCCTAGATAAGGATGCCTACAGATATTTAACCTGGAGTGGGACGGGGGAGAAAAAACATTTATGAACATGTTTTTTCCAGAAAACATTCAAAATTTTCCAACCTTAAAATTTTTTGGGCCCTTTTCTGTTCTTCCCTTTGGACATGTCTAACAACATGTCTCGTTTGATTATTACCAAAACTTTTGCTATAATCAGTACCGGAAATGATCTTTCGCCAATACAGAAATTGAAGTAGTTTGTGAATGTATTCTGTAATTGTTGTATACTTTTGTAACTTTGGTTTTATAGCTTTTGTAACTGTGAACATGTGAAATAAATGAATATCTAAATATTCTCTAAACTATGATAGGTAAATTTTTTTAATCTTGTCTGATGTCAGGTTAATTTTTGGAATCAGAAAGGATTTTCAGATTTTCTCTGTAGTATTTACTTATTTCCCTCAAAATAGAGGAGTATTTAAAATACTAAAATGAAATACATCAGCAAAAGAAACAAAACAACTGATTTTAAACAAACGGAAGAAAACACCGAAACAAAACAACTGATTTTAAATGAGCTTAATAATATGAATAAATACGTAAAAAAACGAAACAAACGGTCAACAGACCAAACAAAACCACTGATTTTAACTGAGCTTAATAATATGCTGAATAAATATGTAGAAAAAAACATACAATCAAACATTATTTAAATTCTGGGAGAAAAAAGGGAAGACATTATCCATAAAGAGAAAGTTTTGGACTTATTTGCTAAAATTGCATATTCATTTGCCTTATTCAGGCCAAGTAGCTTTGAAAATCTTGTGAACAATTAATATGCGCTTTTATGGAGATAAAAAACTTTATTATCCCACTTTAATGTATTTATCTGGTGTACCATAATAGGATAGGACCTTTGCTAAAGCTTTTCCATTTCCATCACTATACCATTTCATGAAATGTAATTAAACAAATAAAAAAGGTTTTTCAACTAAAAGTAAGGAGCAAGTTTGAAAATTAAAACTAATTGATATTACTCTGTATATAAGGATGACTGCCCCCTCTTCAACACCTCGCTCATTAAACAAAAGTTTTTTAGTGCTTTGACAACCCTTTTTCTTTCAGTTGTAAATTTTCTCAAAGAGTTTGGACAAAAAGCGAAACTTCAGAGTCAAGAGTAAGGAGCTAAGAAGGAGACAGCCCCCTTCATATAAAGAATAATCTGTTAAAATAGGTTTCAAATCTGTCCCTTGCTTTCAGTTGAAAAAAAAACTTCTTTTTTTTTACTTAATTCCTAATTGTTTTCCAAGTCATAACCAAGATATAGTGTGGTGTACTGGTCCCTTAAACCCCTGGTTAATTGCTGTTAAATTGTATATACCAATAACTATGTTTAAATTTAACCCTATGTTTAAATTTGCAATTTAAATTTTGGACAAAATTTGACTATGCACAATCACAAACAAATTTGTGATGAATAGTATTTTTGGTACAAGTTCTTTGATAATATTTCTACTACAGAAGTAGAAATACTTGTTGATAATATTGTATAGACATTTTTGTTTGATAAAAATGAGTATTATTGTTCGTATGGATGGAAATTCTGTGAGACATTTGATCTTCTACATAGCTGAAGCCACCACAACCTCTAAAATAGGATTTTTCGATTTATAAATACTTTAAATACATATGTTTAAATACATTGAAGTACTTCATATAAACAGAAAAAGAGATATATTACCATTTAAAATTGCTGAAAACAAAGCTCCTAGCAGCATTTGCCACCCCCAAAGAAATTTGCTGGTGGGACTCGTGATGGTGCGCCTTGCCTTTTCCACCTCTGTGCTGGTAGATATTGGAATGTAATATTTTAGCTGCAGAAACATTTTAATTAATTCCTACTCTCCCCCCTACCTCTTTCAATATTTATCTGAAGGCTCATGAAGAGTAAGTAGCTTGGCCATCAAAATGTGCCCTTTTAGGCATCTACCCCACCAACATCTAAACAATGACTCGCCCTCCTCCCTTATTATAGCTGATACGCAATTACACATAGCTAAACGTAATTTCACTAGAAATAATGTGAATCCTTGGTTTAATCCAGTGCTGCCACCGTGTGGCATTACTTCTTCTACAACTGGGAAGCCTAAAATATATTTTTATTGATACAATTAAATCAGTTAGCTTCTCAGAATTTTAAATTGATTGCAAATTCGTGCTCTCAGTGGAAAAGTCGTATTTTGGTGCCCTAAAATGGCAGAAAACAATATTTTTGCGTGGCCCAATCCGTATGGTAACTTTAAAAGAAACTTTAAATTTACGTTTGAATAATATCTCTCCCAATTATCCTAGGACCTTTGGTTTGATACAATCACCCCTGGGAAGAAACAAAACAAATAAACATGCATCGACGATCTTTCTTCTGAAAAAAAAAAAATTGAAATTCTACATTTTGTAGATTGGAGCTTGAAACCTCTACGGTAGGGTTCTCTGATATGATCTATCTAATAAAGAGATTTTCACTAAGATCGCTTGCTTTTTTGGGGATGTTTACCCTTTTTCTGAAAATCAGGCAAATTTTCCCAGATTCCTAATTTTGGGTGGGGTAACACTACACTAAATGAATTTTATTTATTTAAAATCAGCATATAAAAAACAATGTTATTTGTGTAGCAATTGTCATAAAAATTTCGTTTTTAGCAATTAACAAGAAAAATACGTTCTATCGTGTTTTTAGTCAAATTCTTTCAATGTCAAAAATAAAGTGTGACTTAACGCAGTTTTAAAAGTTTCTGGCCATAATTGCATTCAATATCTCCCATACAATATCATCCGAACCCGTTGTTTGGTCCTGAAGTAGCTTTTGTTTATTTTAGCTTTGTTTAGTCTTTTGTTTAATTAATTTTTGTTTAATTGGTTTGTTTTTTTAATAGTTAATTGTTTTTAAATTATTAATTGTTTTTAATTGTTAATTAATTTTGTTTTAATTTGTTAATTTTTGTTTTGTTTAATTGTTTAGTCTTATTTAGACTGATGACAAGAAATTGATCAAAATCCGGCTCAACGCTAGCATCCATATTAAATTTTAGCTTATTTCTGTTCCTTACCACTAATTTTGGACAAGTTACTTTTAATACAAATTTCCTGATTTTTTTCTTCTTTTTCTTCGTAAACCAAATGGTGTATTTGCCGACCCGTTAAAATACTTAAATCTCTGATTATATATCTTAAGTAAAGTCAGTGTTAGGTCATGTCCTTTAAAAAGCATTTAAGTTAAGATAACAAGTATCCGAGAAAAATTGTATTTCAATACGCTAGTCCGTCGATTAAGGCTTTTCAAGGACAATAAAAAGGAAGTCACAGTAAATTTTATATGTTAAATGTAGTCTGGAGAGATAGTGACATTAGTTAATCGTCCAATTCCAGTCATATTATGTAGACTGGACTAAAAAGACCCAAATGAGAGAAAAAATCTGGAAAGATGAATTTGTTTGTGGCAATTCGTGACACACAAAAAAAATTCGAATTCGTTTTGCTGATCAGTAGAAACTCAAAAAATATGTAAAGTGTGCTAATGAAGCTTTAATGATTTTGTGATATCGTCTTTTTTACTACAAAAATTACAACTACTTTTATAAATGAACAAGACATGTATTTATTTAAAGGCACTAACAGTTACTACACACCACACGTGAAAAGATTCTTTAAAATGTGTGCACAAAACTACAGCTTATAGAACTTTTTGAGTGAGCCTGTAAATTACTTCGAAAGTTTTAGATACTGTAAAAATTTTAGTTTTGAAATGAAAAGCTTAAAGAGGCATACAAAAACTCATAAATTTTAGCCCATAATAAAGCTATGTCACTTGAAAGCCGAACATAATTCATAGAAATGAATCAAATATTCTTTTTCAAAGTAAAGTAAAAACAATTACATGAATAAAGCTGAAACAACGTCATCAAATACTATAGCTTAATATGGAATGAAAACAATATGAATAAATTAATGAAACATAAAACCGATTAATATCCACACATATCGAAATCTGCCTTTCTCATCTCTATACCTAAGCCAGTTAGCGATCCAATGAGTGTGGGCTCATATAGGCTTATTAGCCTTCTTTTATGTAAATTGAAAGTTTATTAAAGCCTCTCAAATCATTCACTTTGTCAGCACCTGAGTCGAGTGAGCACTGCTGCCACCCAGGCCTGGAAGAATTTAATAAATCTGAGAAAAAAATTACTAAATCGCATCTGTTTTCACTAAATGGTTAAAAAAAATACTAATGTAAATTAATAAATAAATCTTAAAACGTGTGAACCATAAATTGAATATGCAAGTCAAGCTTGAAACTAACAAAAATCACTACAAACAAGAGTTTGGGTATCACCTCCTTCTCTCACTGTAGAAATCTAAAACCTTCTGCGTCATTCGCGCTTTACTGAAAACCAATTTTATGACAAATATTGTCTTTTTTACTTAATATTGAAAATAAACATTAAAGTTATAGTAACATTTTGAACTGAAGAGCTTTCAGCAATTAATGTCATTATACATCAAATATTCAGTTTAATCTATTAGCTCTTTTTAAAGTTGTTAAAGATGAATATAGTTTCACTACAAACAAGTGTTTGGATACTGCCTTCTTTCCTAACGTTAAATAAAAACCAAAAGCCTACTGCGTCATCGGCGCTCAACTGAAAACGAATTATATTACAAATATTTTCTTTTCCAGTTCTTACAGCATTGAAAATAAAAATACAATTACAGTGAAATAAATTCTTGAACTGGTGTATCCTTCAACAATTAATATCAGTATATATAGAATATTCAATTTGATGTTGTTTATACTTTCCAAGACTGTTAAAGACGCATATAGTTTTCAGTAAAGTGCCAATGACGCAGTAGGTTTTAGATTTTTACAGTGAGAGAAGGAGGTCATACCCGAAGTCTTGTTTGTAGTGATTTTTGTTCATTTCAAGCTTGATTTGCATATTCAATTTAAGTTTCACTCGTTTTAAGATTTATTTATTAATTTACATTTGTATCTATTGCATGTTTGTTTGCATTGATTGTTTATTTAATTTCTGTTCGTCTTAAGTTTCATTTATACTTCAATAGCAAAATATTTTTTTCGTTTTAAGCTTGATTTTCATATTCACTCTAAGCATTACTCGTTTTAAGATCTATTTATTCATTTATATTATTACTTGTTGTATGTTTCTTCCTATGATTGTTTATTTAATTTCTGTTCATTTATTCTTTAATAGTAATTTCTGGTCGTTTTGAGTTTTAATTTTAAAAGGTATTTGTATCTGCTGATCTTAAGTTTAAAATGACCATTACATTTCTTTGAAAAAATTATTTTTCGGAAAGTCTTTTTTTTCATAAACTTTTGTTCGTTTTTGAATGCAAAAAATTTCAAGTTTTTAAAAATTGCTTATTTCAAAATCAAACTTTAAAAAAAACATCAAATGTCCACCAAAGTATCAAAACTGATATTAAAGTGACACAATGGGTTTGTGTACGACTGGAAGTTTTTATTATATCATGTTTGATCTATTTTTAGTAAAACGTGTATCTCAACATTTTTATCGGTTAAGATAGGGGAAAAAGGGCGTGTGGGGAACAGATCAAGCTTTAATCTGTGCTGACTTTTTATAAGTAAACTAAAACTTTCTATTTTCAGGCATAAAAGCCCTCTCCGAAGTTTATATGAGTATCCCTTCTATAAGAACCATACATGCCGTATACCCAGAGTATAACATACAACGCCTGTCTCTGGGCTTTGGGGGGTTGTGTTGACCCTGGAGCTTTAATATCTGATGGAACCATTTTTAAGAAAATGGTCACCTCAAATTTTTATCGGATGGGTTTATCCATCCGTCTGAAACGAAATAAGGTTTGGCGTGAATGTTTTTCATTGACTACTTTTTCAATATTTTCTGAACATATTGGCATAGGTCAATGATCTACATTTGTATTGATTCATTGATTTTCAATAAATAATTTTTTCAAATGGTTAATTAGTTATGAAACAAATTATATTACATATATTATGTTTGTACAACATGTGTCGACCCCGGAATTTTTGTTATCTGACCCTTTATTTTTTTTAACAAAATGGCCACCTCAAAATTTTATCTGAAGTATTTGGGGGGAAAAGGGCGTGAGGGAGGGGCTAGTTACCCTTCGATTACTTCTGACTTAAAAACTGAACTAGAACTTCCAATTTCCAATCAAATGAGCCCTCCCTGAAGTTTATACGAGAATTCCTTCCAAAACAGCTATATATGCCCCCCGGGTATAACTTATAATTAATTATTATATATAATTATTATAAATAATGATTAATTAGTTATAAAACGAATAATATTACAAACATTATGTTTGTACAACATGTGTCGACCCCGGAGTTTTCGTTATCTGACCTTTGAACTTTTTTTTTTACAAAATGGCTACCTTAAAATTTTTATCTGATGTATTTTGTGGAATAAGGGTTTGGGAGGGTTAGTTGCCCTTTGATCACTTTTGACTCTTAGAAGCTGGAATTGAACTTCCAATTTCCAATCAAATGAGCCCTCTCTGAAGTTTATACGAGAATCCCTTCCTGCCCACAGGCCCTGGAGGTTTTGGTCGACACCAGAATTTTGTTATTTAACCTTTCAACTATTTTTAACAAAACAGTATTTTTTACCCTTGCATATAAAGCACCTCTGGGGGGAAAATAATAAAAATGGGCCCTGGAAGACTGTTTCGACCCCAGAGTTACCGTTATATGGTCTTTGAACTATTTAAAAAAAAATATCTCAAAGTTCTTATCGGATAGGTTTGAGGAGAAAAAAGGGCGTGGAGGGGAGGGGGCTAGATGCCCTTCAATTGACTCTTTTGACTCTTAAAAAGTGAAGTAAAACTTTCAATTTCAAATCAAATGAGCCTTCTTTGAAGTTAATACGAGCATCCCTTCCATAAGACCCATATATGCCTCCAGGGCATAACTTAAAACGCCTGCCCCCAGGCCCTGGTGGGTTGTGTCGACACCGGAATTTTTGTTATATGATCGTTAACTATTTTTAACAAGATAGCTATCTTAAAATTGTTATTGGATGCATTTAGGAAAAACGCCTTTGGCGGGGGGGGGGGGAAGCTGGCTAACCTCCAAGACCTTTTGACGCTTAAAAAGTGATGTATAGCTTTCAATTTTCAATCAACTAAGACACCTCTGACGTTTGTGCGAACATCCCGTCCATAAGAACCACATATGCCCCCTGGGGTTAACTTATAACCCTTGCCCCTGAATACAGTGGGGGGACTGTCTTGTTCAAAAATATAATTTCTAGAACTTTCAAATACGTTGAAAAAAATGGCTATATGAAAATTTGGATTGGATGTGTTTGGGGAAATGGTGGGCGTGGAAGGGGTGTCAGTTGCCTTAGAATCACTTTCGACTTTTAAGGGAACTAGCAATTAAGAAGGGAACTAGCAATTTAAATTTCCAATCGAATGAGCCCTTTCTGAAGTTTCTACGACAACGTTGTCTATAAAAAACCTTATATGCCCCCAGGGCATAACTTACAACCCTTGCCCTGAGGGCTGTAGAGGAGTTGTCGTCCTCAAAGACCTAATTTCCAGAACTTAAAACTACGTTTAATAAAACGGCTATCTCAAATTTTTGATTGGATGTGTTTGGGGAAAAGGTGGGCGTGATAGGGGAAGTTAGTTGCCCTCCAATCACTTTCGACTTTTAAAAAGGGCACTGACCCTTTGAATTTCCAATCGAGTGAGCCTTTTTTGAAGTTTTTACGACAACGCCTTCTATAAAAACCTTATATGCCCCCAGGGCATTACTTAAAACCCTTGCCCTGAGGGTTATGGGGGAGTGTCCTCCTCAAAAATATATTTTCTATCTGGAACAAAATGGCTTGGGGATTTGTTTGGGGAAATGATGGGCGTGGAGGGGGGGGGTTAGTTGCCCTCCGATCACTTTCGACTGTTAAAAAGGGCACTAGCCCTTTGAAATTTTCAATCGATTGGGCCTTTTGCGAAGTTTCTACGACAACACCTTCTATAATAACCTTATATGCCCCCAGGGCATAACTTAAAACCCGTGCCCTGAGGGTTTTGGGGGAGTATCCTCCTCAAAACATATTTTCTATCTGGAAATCAACTACGCTGAACAAAATGGCTATCTGAAAATCTTGATTCGATGTGTTTGGGGGACTGATGGGCGTGGGGGGGCTATTTGCCCTCCAATCACTTTCGTCTATTAAAAAGGGCTATAGCCCTTTGAATTTCCAATCGAATGAGTCCTTTTTGAAGTCTCTACGACAACGCTTTCTGTAAAAACCTTATATGCCCCCAGGGCATAACTTACAACCCTTGCCTTGAGGGATGTGGGGGAGTGTCCTACTCAAAAATATATTTTCTATCTGGAAATCAACTACGCTGAACAAAATGGCTATCTCAAAATCTTGATTGGATGTGTTTGGGTGAATGATGGGTGTTGGGGGGGGCTAGTTGCCCTACAATCACTTTTGACCCTTAAAAAGGGCACTAGAACTCTCGATTTCCATTCGAATGAGCCCCCTTTGAAGTTTCTACGACGAGCCCTTCCATATGAAGTGCCTCTGGGGGAAAAAATAAATAAATAATAATAATAATAATAAAACATTGGAGCCGTGTGTCAGTTGGCTTAGAATCACTTTTGACTATTAAAAAGGGAACTAGCTATTTAAATTTCCAATCGAATGAGCCCTTTCTGAAGTTTCTACGACAATGTTGTCTATACAAAACCTTATTTGCCCCCAGGGCATAACTTACAACCCTTGCCCTGAGGGCTGTGTTGGAGTTGTCATCCTCAAAGACCTAATTTCCAGAACTTAAAACTACGTTAATAAAATGGCTATCTCAACATTTTGATTGGATGTGTTTGGGGAAAAGGTGGCTGTGAGAGGGGGATTAGTTGCCCTCCAATCACTTTCAACTATTAAAAAGGGCACTAGCCCTTTGAATTTCCAATCGAAGTAGCCTTTTTTGAATTTTCTACGACAACGCCTTCTATAAAAACCTTATATGCCCCCAGGGCATAACTTAAAACCATTGCCCTGAGGGTTTTGGGGGAGTGTCCTCCTCAAAAACGTATTTTTTATCTGGAAATCAACTACGCTGAACAAAATGGCTATCTCAAATTTTGATTGAATCTGTTTGGGGGAATGATGGGCATGGACTGGCTAGTTGCCCTCCAATCACTTTCAATTATTAAAAGGGTACTAGCCCTTTGAATTTCCAATCGAATGAGCCTTTTTTGAAGTTTCTACGACAACGCTTTCTATAAAAACCATATATGCCCCCAGGGCATAACTTAAACCCCATGCCCTGAGGGTTGTGGGGGAGTGTCCTTCTCAAAAATATATTTTCTATCTGGAAATTAACCACGCTGAACAAAATAGCTATCTAAAAATTTTGATTGTATGTGTTTGGGGGAATGATGGGCGCGCGGGGGGGGGGCTAGTTGCCCTCCAATCACTTTTGACTATTAAAAAGGGCACTAGACGTTTGAATTTCCAATCTAATGAGTCCTTTTTGAAGTTTCTACGACAATGCCTTATAAAAAAACCTTATATGCCCCAATGGCATAACTTAAAACCCTTGCCCTGAGGGTTGTGGGGGTGTGTCCTCCTCAAAAACATATTTTCTATCTGTAAATTGACTACGCTGAACAAATGGCTATCTCAAAATTTTGATTGGATGTGTTTGGAAGAATGATGGGCGTGGGGGGGGGCTAGTTGCCCTCCAATCACCTTTGAATATTAAAAAGGGCGCTAGAACTCTCGATTTCCAATCGAATGAGCCACCTTTGAACTTTCTTTGACGACCCCTTCCATATGAAGTGCCTTTGGGGAAAAAAATAATAAATAATAATAATAATAAAACATTGGAGTCGTATGTCCTTTACTATAGGCAACGCTATAGCTTTGCCTCTGACTTGGGCACTGGAACAAGGGCGCCATTATCACTCGAGCGTAACGTTAGGGGGGGATGTCGATATCGCTTTCGTCACACCAATTCGTTTTAGTGTGAATCTGCCAGGTACTTATGAATGTATGTTTTCAAAGTAAACCCGTTTCATCAATAAGAAAAAAGAACGGGTTGGACGCACATGTCGCTTTCCGTTTGGACGATAAAACTATACAAGTGCTGTATCATGTATAACTCACGAAAATCTTGTTAATTTTTGTCAACTTTTCAATTTTTTTGGCATCTGCTTTCAATAAAAAAAAAATTAACTTAGTGGCATCCCTGCTTTAAAAAAAATCGAGGTATTATCATTTAAATATGATAGCTCGCTACCCACCCCCCTCTGGATACCACCTTGATAGGATGCCGTCTCTGCTTTAAATAAAAAAAATCACTTTTTGGCATCCCTGCTTTCAATAAAAAAAATTTGAGATATTATGATTTAAATGTAATACCTCCCTACCCCCCCCCTCTGGATACCATCTTGATAGGATACCGTCTCAATTTACATTAGAAAAATAATTTAATTAATAATTAACTAGGTCACTAGATGGTTCAAACAAAAACGCAAAATAATGTTAAACAGCTTAGTGTTCCTTAAAAAAAAAAAAAAAATTAGGGTATGAGTAAAGGGGTACAAAGACAACAACAAAAATGTCGAAATTATTCAGATATAGGCCTACCTCAAATTATTGGAAAACTCGGTCATAGATTCGCCGTGGCATTCAATAAGATCCAAAGAATCTAATTAAAAGGTTGTATTTTCTATCAGGCGTTCAACAATTGAGTATTAAACATTAAGAAAATCTTGTCTATAAACAGCAAAAGAAAAAAAAGTTCTTCAAACTTACAATTCAGCTGTAGAAACAATAATATTAAATTTCTTAAATAAAAAGGTTCATCAATCATCTAAAACCTCGATAAAACACAAGCGGGAAGTCAGTTATTTAATTATACCCGGTGCCACGAATTTAGGAATAAAATTAAAAATCAATGTGAATAAACATGTCAAACTTAAAAATTAAAGATAAAACTATGGATCAATAATGAAATGCATAAAAAAATGGTATTAGAATTCGTAATCAAGGTTATCTTGAAAAGATAAGCTTATTACTTAGGAAGTATTTATGTGCATATGGTCTAAATGCCTCCCCAAACACTGACTAAAAAGAAGACACAGTTTTCATTCACCTATTTGTTACTTTTCCAGCTTCCTACAAATTTTTTTCAGGCAAAGTTGCCATTTCAGGAAAAAACATACCAGGTGGACGGAAAGCTGTCTTCTCTCGGCCAACTTCGCTTAAAAGAGCCATAATAAAGACATGAATTATCTTAAAATACTGCGTAATATGGATCAGCCAAAAATAGTGGTAAAGCTTCCAGGGATTTACACTTTTGTACTTTTGTCGCATTTCTTCTATCATTGTCGCCCTGTTGTATATACGACTCGGAAAACCGTATTTTTCATTGAAAGTCTTTTTTTCCAAGCAAAGGTCTCACAAAGCACGAAAGCTTTCTATGTTCACTTGAAAAGCGATTTGAACATGTAAAAAAAATAATAATAACAATAATAATTTGCCAGCAGTCACCTCCTTGTCTTATACTATTCAAAGTATGGCTAGATAGCGCCTCTTCTTAGGTAACGCTATATGAATGGAGCAGGTTCCAATAATTTATAGACCTAAATGTTCATTTAATTGTAATTTACCTCAGTAATTCAAGCTGAATATTGTTTTTCAAGACTCTTTATAATTCCCTAAGGAATTGAATTATTTGCCGATTATAATTTAAATTTTGTCATACCAATGAAACCAGAAAATATTTTTGAGCGGAGCCGAGAAGCATTTCTCCGGCAGTCCGAAAGTGATAAAGACCGAAAATGCTTAGACCCCTCCACAGTTCCCCACTTTCTTTCAAGCAAGTCAATATCCGCAAAAACCAGAAAGCAGGAAAAGGAAAAACAAGTCAAGCTACTAAGAATGAGAATTTTCAGATAGTTGTTCAACCTACACCACCAAAGAAAAGATTAAGATGCTCACCAAACCCACAGCCGAATGTTAATGAAACCATAAAAAAAACGGATCGTATCTCAGTGTTGCTCAGAAAAACTAATGGAGAGCTGTTTAAACAAGAATATATCCTAAATTAAGGAAATCAATGTTTTTGGCTACAAAGATTAATTTTCATATGTTTCTTCTTAGATCAGATATGGCTGAAATTTATTTCAATGAAAACACTGCAAATATTTTTATACAAAAGTCTAACACGGTCTCTTTTGAAAGTACTCCAGTCGAATGCAAAATCATAATTAAAAAGGCCCTCCCCAAATATGTGCTGTATGGACTTGACCTGGATCTTTCAAATGAAGAAATTTAGTTTGAGCTATTGATTCATCAGGACGGATTGTATAACCAGCAACTGTAACTAGACTGTGGCACAAGAAGGATGGTGATCTTGTGGTCACTAAATCTGTTCTGATAAACAACCAAAGTGAGTTAAAAGGGCTGTGTATTTATATTAGCAAAAATTCTGGTGCAAACAATACAAACCAAAAGCGTTTCAGTGCACTCCCTGCACCGTGCTCCCTGCACCGAAACAAATACGTTTCAGTTTGTCTCATCCATGACCATACGAAAAATAACTGCAAGCAAATGTTTTTACTTTTATAACTTTAATTTCAGCCCTTTCAATTTCCAATTGAATGAGCCCTTTTTAAGTTTCTACAGCATCGCTTTCTATAAAAACCTTATATACCCCCTAGGGCGTAACATACGACCCTTGCCCTGAGGGCTGAGGAAGTAGAGTGGTTTTCATCCTTAAATACATAATTTCCTAGACTTTCAACTACGTTGAATAAAATGGCGATCTCAAAATTTTGATTGGATGTGTTTTGGGAAAAGGTGGGCGAGAGAGGAGGGTTAGTTGCCCTCAAATCACTTTCGAGACCATTAAAAAGGGCACTAGCCCTTTGAATTTCCAATGGAATGAGCCCTTCTTCAAGTTTCTACAATAAAGATTTTAATAAAACTTATATGCCCCCAGGGCATAGGTTATAACTCTTGCCCAGAAGACTGTGGGGGGAGTGTTCTAATCAAAGGTATAATTTCCCAAACTTTAAACTGCGTGGAACAAAATGGCTATATCAAAATCTTGATTGGATGTTTTTTGGGAGATGGTGGGCGTGGAAGGGGTGTTAGTTGCCTTCCAATCACTTTCGACTATTAAAATGGGCACTAGCCATTTCAATCGAAGGAGCCATTTTTGAGGCTTCTACAACAATGCGATCTATAAAACCTTATATCCCCCAAGGGGATAACTTACAACCCTTGCCCTGGGGGTTGTGGGGGGTTGTCATCTTCAAAGCCCCAATTTCCAGAACGTTCAACTACCTTGAACAAAATGGCTATCTTGAAATTTTGATTGATTGTGTTTGTGGAAAATGTGGGCGTGAGAGGGGGGTTATTTGCACTCCAATCACTTTCGACTATTAAAAAGGGTACTAGACCTTTGAATTTCCAAACGAACGAGCCCTTTTTCAAGTTTCTACTACAAAGTTTTCAATAAAAATGTATAGGCCCCCAGCGCACAGCTTATAACCCTTGCCCTGAAGACTGTGGGGGGAGTTCCCTGCTCAAAGATATAATTTCATGAACTTTAAACTGCGCAGAACAAAAAGGTTATCGCAAAATTTTGATTGGATGAGTTTGGGGAAATGGTGCGCGTGGAAGGGGTGTTACTTGCCTTCCAATCACTTTTGACTATTAAAAAGGGCACTAGCCATTTCAATTTTCTAATTGAATGAGTCCATTTTGAAGTTTCTACGACAACGTGATGTATAAAAACCTAATTTGCCCTCAGGACATAACTTACAACCCTTGCCCTTATGGCTGTAGGGGAGTGTCCTCCTCAAAAACATAATTTTAATCTGGAAAATCAATTACACTGAACAAAATGGCTATCTAAAAATTTTGATTGGATGTCTTTCGGGAAATGGTGGGCGTGGAAGGGTTGTTAGTTGTCTTCCAAGCACTTTCGACTATTACAAAGGGCACAAGCCACTCCAATTTCCAATTGAATAAGCCCTTTTCGAAGTATCTACGACAACTTCTTCTATACGAAGTTGCCTGCTCTAAAGAAAAAAAAATTAATAATACATTGTGCCAACATAGTTCTTATATGCCCTCAGGGCATAACTTAAAACCCTTGCCCCGACGGTTGTGGGGGAGTGTCCTCCTCAAAACATATTTTCTATCAGGAAATCAACTACGCTGAACAAAATGGCTATCTCAAAATTTTGATTGGATGTGTTTGGGGGATTGAAGTGCGTTGGGGGGGGGGGGCTAGTTGCTCTCCAACCGTTTTCGACCAATAAAAAGGGCACTAGCCCATTGAATTTCCAATCGAATGAGCCTTTTTTGAAGTTTCTACGACAACGCCTTCTAAAAGAAACTTATATGCCCCCAGGGCATAACTTTCAACCCTTGCCCTGAAGGCTGTAGGGCAGTGCCCACCTCCAAAATATAATTTCTATCTGGAAATCAACTACGCTTAACAAAATGGCTATCTTAAAATTTTTGGATTGGATATGTTTCGGAAAATTGGGGGCTTGAAAGGGATGTTAGTTGCCTTCCAATCACTTTCGACTATTAAAAAGGGCACAAGCCTTTCCAAATTCCAATCGAATGAGCCCTTTTTGAAGTTTCTGTGACAACTTTTTTGATACGAAGTGCCCTTCTCTAAAGAAAAAAAGTAATACATTGTGCCAACATCGTTCTTATATGCCCTCAGGGCATAACTTAAAACCTTTTTTCCCGAGGGTTTTGGGCGAGTGTCCTCCTCAAAAATATATTTTCTATTTGGAAATCAACTACGCTGAACAAAATTGCCATCTCAAAATTTTGATTGGATGTGTTTGGGGGAATGATGGGCTTGCGGGGGGTGGGGGGGGGCTAGTTGCCCTCTAATCACTTTCGACTATTAAAAAGGGCACTAGCCACTCCAATTTCCGATCGAATGAGCCCTTTTCGAAGTTTCTACAGCATCGCTGTAGAAATCAGGGCAAGGATTGTAAGCTATGCCCTTAGGGCATATAAGGTTTTTATAGAAATCTTTGTCGTAGAAACTTCAAAAAGGGCACATTCAATGGGAAATTTGAAGGGTTAGTGCCCTTTTTAATTGTCGAAAGTGATCGGAGGGCATTTTACCCCCCTCTCAAGCACAACTTTTCACCAAACACATCCAATCAATATTTTGAGATAGCCATTTTGTTCAACGTAGTTGGAAATTCTGGAAATTAGGTATTTTAGGATGATAACCCCCCCCCCCCCCAGAGCCCTCAGGGCAAGGGTTGTAAGTAATGCCCTGGGGCACATAAGGTTTATATAGAAAGTATTGTCTTAGAAACTTCAAAAGGGCTCATTCGATTGGAATGAGTGCCCTTTTTAATAGTCAAAAGTGATTGGAAGGCAACTAACACCCGTTTCACGCCCACCATTTCCCCAAACACATGCAATCAAAATTTTGAGATTGCCATTTTGTTCACCGTAGTTAAAAGTCGTAGTCAGGAAATTATACCTTTCAGCAGTACACTCCCCCCACAGTCTTCAGGGCAAGGGGTATAAGTTATGCCCCGGGGCATATATGGTTCGTATGGAAAGGATGCTCGTATAAGCTTCAGAGAGGGCTCATTAGATTAGAATTGAAAGTTCTAGTTCACTTTTTAAGCCTCAAAAGATAATGGAGGGTAACAAGCCCCTCCCCTCCCCCCCTCACGCCCTTTTTCCCAAATGCATCTGATAAAAATTTTAAGATAGCTATCTTGTTAAAAATAGTTCAAAGATCATATAAAAAAAAATCCAGTTTCGACAAAACCCTCCAGGGCCCGGGGCAGGCGTTGTAAGTTATGCCCTGGGGGCATATATGGTTCTTATGGAAGGGATGCTCGTATAAATTTCAAAGAGGGCTCATTTGATTGGAAACTGAAAGTTCTAGTTGACTTTTTGAGATTCAAAAGAGATTGGAGGGCACCTAGCCCCCCACGCCGTTTTTCCTCAAACCCATCGATAAGATCTTTGAGATAGCCATTTCTAAAAAAATGTTCAAAGACTATATAACGAAAACTCCGAGGTCGACACAGCCCCCCAGGACCCAAGGGCAGGCGTTGTAAGTTATGCCCTGGGGGAATATATAATTCTTAATATATAATATATAAACTTCAGAGAGGCTCATTTGATTGGGAATTGAACGTTCTACTTCAGTTTTTGAGAGTGAAAAGATATTGGAGGGCAACAGGCCCCCCACACCCCTTTTTTCCGAATGCATCCGATGGAAATTTTGAGATAGCCATTAAGCTAAAAATAGTTCAAAGATTATATAACGAAAACTCCGGGGTCGAGACAACCCCCCCCCCCAGGGCCCAAGGACAGGCGTTGTAAGTTATGCCCTGAGGGAATATATTGTTTTTATGGAAAGGATCCTCGTAAAAACTTCAGAGAGGGCTCCTTTGATTGGAAATTGAAAATTCTAGTTCAGTTTTTGAGATTCAAAAGAGATTGGAGGGCAACTACCCCCCCCCCGCAGGGGGTAGTAGCCAAACTACCCCCTACGCCACTTTTTTTCCGAATGCATCCGATATAAATTTTGAGATAGCCATTAAGTTAAAAATTGTTCAAAAGTCAGACAACAAAAACTCAGGTATCGACACAACCCCCAGGGGCAGGTGTTGTAATCTATGCCCTGGGGCATATATGGTTCTTATGAAAGGGATGCTCGTATAAACTTCAAAGAGGGCCCATTTGGCTGGAAATTGAAAGTTCTAGTTCACTTTTTAACAGTCAAAAAAGATTGGAGGGCACCTAGCCCCCTCCCTCCACGCTCTTTTTTCCTCAAACCTCTTTATAAGAACTTTTTGATAGACATTTTTAAAAAAATTGTTTAAGACCATATAGGGAGACTGGGGCACCTCCGTGCACTTTTTAATCAAAGTTACCTGCTTCGGCTTGTGCGCGCTATCGGGACTTCTTATTTGGCACCAGCATAGCTTAGCCACTTGGACAGAGCCTGGACAGAGTTAAAGCGAAAATATGCAAGCGCTGCTAAGTAGTTGACGTTTTCCCTGGGTCCACAAAATGTCCGAAACTGCCCCTATATAGGGGCAGCTTTGCAGAGGTGTGGGGGTAGCTCCGGACATGCTTTCAGATACTGTATTCTTCAGATATAGGATACAAAAGTAAATAGAAAAGAAAAAAGGTTCATAGTTATCAAACTTAAATCACTCAGCGGATATGATCCAACCAAAGACCTGCAAAAACATAAGTAGCTTGGACCCGAGCAGTTCCACCGTGTCGAGTCACCTCCAGCTTCTTCACGACATCTTCAAACGACACCGATGCCTTGTCTTCAATATCAGGAAAGTGAAATCGATCAGAGTCTTTCTTTCTCCGTAGAAAAGAAACCTGAAACTCCCTGTTCATAATATCAGTCTCCAAGATCTTTGCTGCATAAAGAACAAAATCTTTCTTAAGCTGAAACCTCACTAGCACAAATTCGTCAACCTTGATCTCTTCTGGAATGAATGAAACTTCACTTTCAGTTTCAGGTATTTCACAGTCTGACCCTGCATGGAGGCTTTCATCTGAAGAGTCATGGAAAGAGATTTCCGAAGGGGAGGAAGGTTCTCTTATCGTTGACAACTCTTGCTCCTTGCTCTTTGCCAGTTTTACTCTTTTCCTACCAGTCTTCTTTGCTGACTTTGCTTGTGCTCTTTTCTCCAGATCTTCTTTCTCTGGCGTATCCGTTAAAATTCTCGTTTTGCCAACTCGAGCCCTATTCACAGTTAGCTTTCTTGGTTTAGCCTTCGGGAATGGAAAAATGTCTTCTGGATTGACATCATGTTTGGGCCCTGGTGGTTGCTCTAAGGCCGAGGAATTCAGGACAGGGTCAGCAACTGCTTCCAAAGTATTCCTAGACTCTACCCTATCAGTTACTTCTCCAGCGGTGTTTGGTCTGTCTGAGACCTTAGCGGCGATGAAGTCTGCATCAGTGAACGCTGATCTTGAGAATGGCCATATTCCTGGTTTTGAAAAGCCCGATGTGATGTTGTTCGGAGTAAACGCTAGGGGATAAGCTTGACCAACTAGGTTTGCGGTGTGAGTTATTTGAAATCTTTCGTGTGGATGGTTTGTTTGCCACTCGCCGAACTTAGCCCTCAGATACGCCTTGAACGGGCCATAGACAGATATATCTAAGGGCTGCATTTTGTGGCTGCAGTGTGGCGGAAATGTGAGAAGCACTACTCCATTCTCTTTTGCATATAGAACTGCCTCCAAATAAATATGGCTTTCATGGTTATCGAGGATGAGCAACACCGGATTCTCCTTGTCGCATCGAGTGTGCTTGACGAAGTGCTTCATAACTTCTAAGAAGTTCGGTCCAGTCATCCAACCAGACTGGAAAGCTAACCCAAGGCTACCAGGTGGTGCTCCATGGAGCATGTGTTCTCTGAAGTGCACGCGTGGGAACACAAACGCTGGGGGGACGGTGTTCCCGATGGCATTAACGATGCAACACACTGTAACTAACTCCCCCCGCTCAGCAGCAACGGCCTTGCCCACTTGCTTTATACCAGATTTCGCTATGACTTTAGGGCTATCCATGACAGTTGTTACTCCGGTTTCGTCTAGGTTGTACACTCGTTCAGGTGTGAAGCGGTGCCGATTGTATAAAGCTTCAAGATTATTCATGAACGAGTTTACATTGAAGGGATTGAATCCTGAAGCCCTGGCCAGGCTGGTGTTCTCAGGTTTCCGAAGACTCAGCTCTGGATGACGCTTCATAAATCCATATGACCAGTCATATGTGGCGGTACACTTTTCATCCCAGTTCTTGGGATAAGAGACCCTCAGCTTCACTGCATATTGATATGCCAGCTTCTGAGTTTGTGCTAAAGTCAAACCATAGTGAAGTTCGCAGGAACGAAGAAGGTAAGTCTTAAGTTTTTCCTCTTGATCGTCAGTGAAAACCTGACGGGTGGAATACTTTCCTCGTTTCAAATTGGCTGATCTGGCTATTCCTTCATCCACACTAGTCTCGTTGGCTGATTTTGACTTCTTCAAGCGATCAAATAATGTTGAAGCAGCTATTCCATGGGTCTTGGCCGCTTTTCTGACCGAATCTCCATCTTGTATGGCTTTTAGCCCTTGTTTGATAGCTTCTTCGTTTGGCTCGGACTTAGAAGGGATATAATTTCGCACCATTTCTGGAAAGAAAAATGCTGCCTTCAGTAAAACTCAGTTATTAAGCACTTACTAGGTGCTATAATAATAATAATTTATTTTTAACCCTCGTCATAAAAAGTAATTAAACTTGTGGAGTAACAAAAGTAAAAAAAAAAAAAATACAAAAGAGAAAATGAAATAAATTACACTACAATGAAATTAACCGAACAGACGGACCAAAGGATGATGAGGCGAAAAACGACAAAAAGCTGAATCCGACAGCCTTCCATGCAGCACGGCCAACTTTGCTGTTATATCAGGGACTTCAAACTTACGAGTTATCTTACCATTACTATGCCAGGGGGGGAGATAAAGTAAAAATTTACAATATCTGAAGTAAAAAGACCGGATCTGCTTAACATCTTTTTTCTTAAGAAGGGGATAAAGACCAGAAAGATAAAGGACAGAATGATCACAGAATGTAGAATATAGCCTACCCAATGCACGTCTATTATACTTCCCTCGATTGGCAACAATCTTAGAATATCCCATTTGAATTTTCTTTTGAACATCACGAACAGTGCACTGCCGTAAGCTAGAAATTGAATTAGTAGATTCAATCATTCTTAGATGTTGGAAATTCCATACCCTTATAACGAATGGATTTAAGGTACTTTTTATATTCATTCTTTGTTTTCTGCTTTATATCCGCAACAGACCCCGACGCAGGTCTACCACAATCAACCCAAATTCGCAACCAAAGTTTTGCCTTATTTTTATAATTCTTTAATTCAGGATCGGCAGCCCATATAGATTTTCGCGTTTTAATACGAATACGCTCTTCGGGAACCGCAATTTTTTCAGCTTCTTTCATACATCTAATTATATCATCAATCCTTCCTTTCCTTTTAAAAATGAAAGAAAAAAACACCAATGGCTGCTCAAATCATCGGGGCACCTCCGGACAGTGTCCAAACCTGCCCCAAAAAAATTGTCCGGAGGTGCCCCTAAGGAGCCTTTCAGAAGAAAAGAGTCATAACCAAAGAACACCTAGAGTTACGTCAATCTTATGTAGAGGAAGCATATTTGGGTTCGTTTTGCTTGTTCCTAGAACATTACATTCAATGTATCTATAAAACTTACCTCTCTATTTCACTTTTATCATCACGCGAAACAATTGGCAGCTGTATCTTTAAAGTCTTATTACCGACTGACTCACTGCTATGCTATTTGATGGAAGTGCCATCTTGCCTCCAAGATGAACAGTAAAATGGCACATCTTTGTGATTTTTTTCCAATTTTTCCGCTAGATAGCAAAGCCAACAGGTTCGATGTCTGGAGGTGCCCCGTGTGCGGAGGTACCCCAGTCTCCCCTAACGAAAACTTCGGAGTCGAAACAGCCCCCCAGGGCCCTTCAAGACCAACGCCCTCTATACAAGGCGAGAATGAGCCTCCTTCAGCCCTCAACATGCAAGCTGCAGATCTTATTGTAAGTTTTAAATTTTATTTCCGCTAATGATTCTTTCTCCCAAGTCAATTTGAAGGACAGAGATTGTACCGTTAGACTTCGAAATAATTCCAGATTTTAATTTGCGTAATAATGGCTTCGATAAGAGATGCGAGACTTAACGGTCCCCATATTATCATATGCTCTGGAAAATCCTTAAAATAAAAGACTTGTATTAACGAGTGTAATTCTAGGATCAAAGTAGGTTGGCTCAAAAACACTGAAAATAAGCTACTTTCAGGAGACGACTTGAAGGAATTACACTACCCCTTTCAAACCAATCAAGGGCCCCGGGTTTTTCCAAAGCAGATAAAGAGTATTAATATGAAATTTTTGGAGGTTGTTTGAACAAAATCTAAATCTACTATGTCTCGTTTAGCTTGTAAATATGCTATATCACTAATGCATATGGGGTGGCTATTAAATTGGAACTTTCAGGATATATAGAGTATAGAGTGGGGAACAGTGAATTCACCAAATAGTACTATGTGCACAAAGATACTGATATTGCTACTACTAAGCGTCTTTTTTTAAGCAAATATATTAAATGATATGAAAATAACAATCCAATTTCAAAAATAGGGGGATTTAGACACTTTGAAAATAAACTATCTTCTTTACAGTCTACAACAGTTCCATATGCACCACCATCTCACCCATCTGAAGAAACAAGTCAAGAAATGATCCAAATTGAACCACCTATGGACTTTCGTTACAATCAGGTAACTGAAATACCACCTATCTCGAACGATATGATAAATTCATAAGTTATGGCGATGGTAGTGTTAACTTAGACGATATACCTTCTGACATTGACTTCTGACATTGACAATTGACATTGAATAATTATTTCAATGTAGTCGCTAGTACAATTGGACAAGGCAATGCAGTTAGTTCAGAGGGCAATTTACCATGGTTAAGCCCGAACACAATGCAAATTTTAGATAATTTTATGAGAGTTAATATGAGAACCCTCCCCCCACTGATTTAATGAATATAGTCCCTATTCGATCAAATTTAATTGAAAATGAAATGGCTTCGATGGATTTTAGTACACGAACCAGCCCTATTTTTTAACAAGGTGGGGGAGGGGTGGTGATGATTTAGGGTACGCTATCACCTTAAACGCTGAGAATATCTATTAAAAAGTTGGAGATGTAAGAAAAGGAATTTCAGAAATATATATACTACTACTAGCAGGCTCATAGAGGATATATTAGAAAATGAGATAGGTTAAAAGAACTTTTACCAAAGTCTGGGAAAGATGACCTGAATTATTTTTCCTCAGAAATCTCCACAGATAAGCAAAAACCCGTCCAAACACAGAGACAGAGAGAGTTTTCACTTTTCAGAAACAGGGACATCCACCTTTAAAATACATCTGATTCTATAAATAATACTTGATTTTTAATAAAGTCGTAACAAACTCTTTCTTGAATTCACCTCTTGGATACTCAATACAGACATTTCATTCAAGAAATTATGAAAAAAAATGACATGTAAAATGCTTGCGGCTGTACCAATCGTACTCTACGCTTGCTCATTGACACGACGTGACTGAAACCATGCCAGAAGTTGTGTATGGCCCGGAAACGCAATAAGTGTCATGTCAAGAGAGAAGATGTTGAATCATTTCAAGGAACGAATTCAAAACATTCAATCTTTTAGGTTGATATTAACAAACATGTAATATTTTACAAGTTATGTTACGTAACAATTTCCACTCTTCATTTGCAAGAAACAGATACCGAGAGTTCTATGACTCCTCCCCACAATGAATTCTACGTGTTCTATGACTCCTCCTCACAATGAATTCAGATGGTTTTAGGTTCTTCGCGCAGTGGTTACCTAGGGACATACCTGATCGCGATAAGTGCATAAGAAACGGTAAAAACTATTCTATATCATGGAATCCTCGTTTGTGGATGTTTAACCGTGAACTTTAAGTATTATTTTTATGTAAATATGTGTTTTTCAAAAAAAAATCTATTTTAATATGTTTAAGCAATAAATATCTTTAAGCTTAACCTGTCTTTATTCTTTAGAATATTTCTATTCATTCAAAAAATTATGAAAAAATTGAAAGTAAGAAACAAACTTATTCTTGAATTCCCCTCTTGGACACACAATACGGAAATTTTGTTTAAGAAATTATGAGAAAATTGTAAGTAAGCAACAAACTCTTTCTTGATTCCTCCTCTTGGATCCACAAGACGGAAATTTCATTAAAAAAATTATGCAAAATTGTAAGTAAGTGACAAAGTTTTTCTTGAATTCACCTCTTGGATACACAATGTGATTTTCATTAAGATTCTATGACTTTTGATGTCCAAAAATGCCATCTCTCGACTTTTTAGAACTACACCAAATTCCACATTTTGACAGATGGCAGCTTGTAACCTCTACAGTAGGATTTCTGATAAAACAACAACTGATGATGTGATTTTCGTTCAGATTCTATGACTTTTGATACCTAAAAATGTCCCCTCTCGAATTTCTATAATTATACCAAATTCCACATTTTTGTAAATAGGAACTTGAAATCTCTACAGCAAGGTTCTCTGATGCATTGATAGTGATGCTTTGATTTTCGTTCAGACTCTATTACTTTTGATGCCCAAAAAAATCCCCTCTCTCGACTTTCTAGAATTATACTAAATTCCACATTTTTGCAAATAGGATCTTGAAATCTCTACAGTAAGGTTCTCTGATACACTGAAACTGACGGCGTGATCTTCATTAAGATTCTATGACTTTTGATGCACCCAAAAATGCCCTCTCTACAATTTCAAGAATTATACTAAATTCCACATTTTTGCAGATAGAAGCCTGAAACCTCTACAGTGTAGGTTCTCCGATACACCTACAGTTTGTTTCTTACTTAAGTAAGTAATAAACTCTTTATTGAATTCACCTCTTGGATACACAATGTGATTTCCATTAAGATTCTATGACTTTTGATGTCCAAAAATGTCCTCTCTAGACTTTTTAGAACTAAACCAAATTCCAGATTTTTGCAGATGGGAGCTTGAAACCTCTACAGTAAGGTTCTCTGATACACTGTAACTGATGATGTGATTTTCATTCAGATTCTATGACTTTTGATGCCCGAAAATGCCCCTCTCTCGAATTTCTAGAATTATACCAAATTCCACATTTTTGCAGATAGGAGCTTGAAACCTCTACAGTGTAGGTTTCTAATACACTGAAACTGATGATGTGATTTTTATTAAAATTCTATTACTTTTGATGCCCAAAAATGCCCCCTCTCTCGACTTTTTAGAATTATATTAAATTCCACATTTTTGCAGATATGAGCTACAAATCTCTACAGTAAATTTCTCTGATACATTGAAACTGATGATGTGATTTTCATTAAGATTCTATGGCATTCGATGCCCAAAAATGCCCCCTCTCTCAACTTTCTAGAATTATAGTAAATTCAACATTTTTGTAGATAGGATCTTCAAATCTATACAGTTAGGTTCTTTGATATACTGAAACTGATATTGTGATTTTAATTAAGATTCCATGACTTTCGATGCACCCAAAAATGCCCCCTCTCTCGACTTTCTAGAATTATAGCAAATTCAACATTTTTGTAGATAGGAGCTTGAAATCTCTACAGTAAGGTTCTCTGATACATTGAAACTGATAGTTTGATTTTCATTAGAATTCTATTACTTTTGATGCCCAAAAATATCCCCTCTCTCGACTTTCTAGAATTATACCAAATTCCACATTTTTGCAGATAGGATCTTGAAATCTCTACAGTAAGGTTCTCTGATACATTGAAACTGATAGTGTGATTTTCATTAGGATTCTATGACTTTTGATGCCAAAAATGCCCACTCTCTCGACTTTCTAGAATTATATTAAATTCCACATTTTTGCAGATAGGATCTTGAAATCTCTACAGTAAGGTTCTCTGATACATTGAAACTGATAGTGTGATTTTCATTAGAATTCTTTGACTTTTGATGCCCAAAAATGCCCTCCCTCGACTTTCTAGAATTATTGGTTCAATATAATCATCCCTGGAGGGAAAAACAGCGATGAACCCCTTCCTAACAATTTCCATGTAAGATACATTCTCCTGAAATGTACGTTCATAAAATCTAAGTTTTATTAATTTTGACTTTATGCGTCGGTGCGTTGAATTTAGGTTAGAATGGTTATAGATGGCAGCACACCAGCTCAGACACACACTCAGAGTGAGAGGGAAATGCAAAAAGTTATTTTAATTTAGGTTCTCTTAGAGGGGTGCACCACTCTAAGTAAACCTAAATTAACCTATTTTTTTGCACGTCTCTATTTCAACCTAAATTAACCTAAATTTTTGCATGTCATATTTCATGTAATTTTTTTTCATAATTACTTGAATGAAATGTCTATAATGAGTATCCAAGAGGCGAATTCAAGAAAGAGTTTGTTACGGCTTTATTAAAAATTAAATATTATTAATAGAATCAGATGTGTTTGAAAGATGGATGTCCCTGTTTCTAAAAACTGAAAACTCTCTCTGGCTGTGTGTCTGGACGGATGTTTGCTTGTCTTTGGAGATTTTTGAGGGGAAAAAAATCAGGTCATCTCTCTCACACTTGGTAAAAGTTCTTTTAAACTATCTCATTTTATAATATATCCTCTATGAGTCTGCTAGTAGTAGTATCTATATTTCTGAAAGTTATTCTAAGCGTTTGAGGTGGTAGCGTACCCTAAAAGTAATGGAAATGCAACAAAGTAATGTATAATATATTTTTAATGAAGTAATGACATTTAGAAAGTAATATGAAAATACATTTCATACATTTCTATGCATTATTAACATCATTGAACAACTTTGGACATTTTGAATCTGTTCCATAAAATAATTCATCGTGTTCTCTCTCGATACTATAGTTACTTTCTTCTCTTAGTTCGTAACCAGTAGAATAATCATTATTCCATTTTGAGTCATGTACTATTTTTACTGGGGTGTCATCTACAGGTTCAATATGCGTTTCATCTTTGGTAATATTAGGTTGATTGACTACGCGATCAATAGTAGTAATAAGGTTCAGTTGCCCTTTATTTTCCATCAATTCATCTTTATATTCATTAGTGATAATATCTACCAATGACATTTTATTTTGCTTTCGATTTCAATTTCTATTACCACATTATTTTTACATAGCTGCCAGTTTTGACATATAGATAAGATATGGTTTATTATGTTGGTGCAGCAGTATGCCTTTCTTTTTCTTGTTGATTTCATTTGAATGCTGATACCAGAACAGTGGTGATAGCGTCTATCAACAGGTAACGTGTTACCCGCAGTATGAGCAAGAAGTTGCCCCTCTTCATCAACTTACAGTTTCAAGATCGCCTTCTCTTTAAACATCAACATCTCTGGGAATGATACTCTCCCATATCCACCACCAGCACAGATGAATGCGTTGGGTACTCTAAGGAAATCTAATTTCTCACTGTCATTACAATACACACATACATTCCCAATAGTGTTACCACTAGACCTTGTTTCTTAGTTCAAATATTTTTAGTTGTCAGCATTCATTGCTACGACAGCTCTATTATGTTTACACACTTTCTTGAAATAATTCATTTTCACTTTATTCTAAATGTGATGCAAGTGTTTATTCTTCCAATGTAAGCGCCAATGACGCAGTAGGTTTTAGGCTTTTGCAGTGAGACGATACTCAAACTCTTGTTTGTAGTTATTTTTATTCGATTCAAACAAGATTTGCATATTCAATGTAAGTTTCACTCGTTTTAAGATTTATTTATTCATTTACATTAATATCTATTGTATGTTTGTTCGCATTGATTGTTATTTAATTTCTGTTCGTTTTAAGTTTCATTTATACTTTAATAGCAAGATATTTGTTTTCGTTTAAAGCTTGATTTTCATATTCAATCTAAGCATTATTCGTTTTAAGATCTATTTATTTATTTATATTATTACTTGTTGTAAGTTTTTTGCTATTATTGTTTATTTAATTTGTGTTCGTTTTGGTTTCATTTATTCTTTAATAGTAATTTCTGGTCGTTTTGAGTTTGAATTTTAAATGGTATTTGTATATCATGAGCTTAAGTTTAAAATGGCCTTTACTTTTCTTTGGAAAACATAATTTTTCGGAAAGTTTTTTTTAATTAATTTTTGTTCGTTTTGATTGCAAAAATTTTCAAGTTTTTATGGCATGGGGGGATGCTTACTGTCCGATTATTCTTGAATTTAAAAAAACGGATCTAGAACTTTCAATTTAAATCGAATGAGACTTTCTTCAAAGTCTATACGATTACCTCTTTGATAAAAACCTTATATATGAACAATAGACAGCTTGCATAACTTGTGAACAGCGATTGAGAACAATGAATGGATTGAAAAAATAGCTCCAATAAGGGGGTTTAGACCATTTCACTTGCTGACACAAAGGGATCACGACTTTTTGGAATTGACCTTAATAGAAATTTGTATGCCAAAGCAATTTTGCATCTATCACAGAGTATGTATTTTAACCTTATAATTGGGTAATTATGATAAATTTCCTATGTGTTCTTCCCATACAAAACCCCTTTCCAAAGTTATAAACTCCCCTTAATAAGTTATACCGCAGGGCATTACTTACAACGCCTACCCCTGGGCCCTGGCGGGCTGAGTCAACAGCAGAGTTTTTTGTTATCAGAACTTTGCACTATTTAATAAAAACGTCCGTCCCAATATTTTATCTGACGCATTGAAGGCGTAGAGGAGGGAGAGGGGAAAGTTGCCCTTCAATTTCTTTTGACTCTTAAAACGTGAACAAGAATTTTCAATTTTCAATCAAATGAGACCTCTCTAAAGTTTATACGAGCATCCATTCCATAAGAAATAATATGAAGGATTCGGAGACTCCTTAAATTGCAACTGGTGCCATGAGGGCTGTGGGGAAGTTGTAATTCTCGAAAACCAAATTCCCAGAACTTAAAACTACACTTTATAACCTGGCTGTGTTAAAATTTTGATTGGATGAGGTTTGGGGAAAAGGTGGGTGTGAGATGGCGGTTAGTTGTCCTCAAATCAATATCTACTAATGAAAAGGGCACTATCCCTCGGAATTTCCAATCGAATGAGTTTTTTTGAGGTTTCTATGACACCGCCTTCTATAAAAACCTTATGTGCCCCCAGGGCATAACTTAAACCCTTGCCCTAAGGGTTGGGGGGATTGTCCTCCTCAAAAACATATTTTCTATCTGGTAATCAACTACATTAACAAAATGGCTATCTCAAAATTTTGATTGGATATGTTTGGGGGAATGATGGGCGTGGGGGGGGGGCTAGTTGCCCTCCAATCACTTTCGACTATTAAAAATGACACTAGCCCCTTGAATTTCCAATTGAATGTGTCTGTTTTGAAGTTACTACGACAACGCCTTCTATAAGAACCTTATATGCCCCCAGGGCATATCTTAAAACCCTTGCCCTGTGGTTTGTGGGGGCGTGTCCTCCTCAAAAACATATTTTCTATCTGGAAATCAACTACACTGAGCATAATGGCTATCTCAAAAGCTTGATTGGATGTGTTTGGGGAAATTATGGACATGGGGGGGGCTAGTTGCCCTCCAATCACTTTCGACTATTAAAAAGAGCACTAGCCCTTTAATTTACAATCGAATGAGCCAGTTTGGAAGTTTCTACGACAACACCTTCTATAAAAACCTTATATGCCCCCAGGGCATAACTTAAAACCCTTGCCCTGAGGGTTGTTGGGAAGTGTCCTCCTCAAAAATATATTTTCAATCTGGAAATCAACTAAGCTGAACAAAAATTGCTATCTCAAAATTTTGATTGGATGTGTTTGGGGGAAGGATGGGCGTAGGGGGGGGGATTAGTTGCCCTCCAATCACTTTTGACTATTAAAACGGGCACTATCTCTTTGAATTTCCAATCGAATGAGCCTTTTTTGAAGTTTCTATGACAACGCCTTCAATAAAAACCTTATATACCCCCAGGGCATAACTTAAAACCCTTTCCCTGAGGGTTGTGGGGGATTGTGCTCCTCAAAAAAAATGTTTTCTATCTGAAAATGAACTACGCTGAACAAAATGGCTAACATTTTGATTGGATGTGTTTGGGGGAATGATGGGCGTGGGGGGGGCTAGTTGCCCTCCAATCACTTTCGACTATTAAAAAGGGCACTAGCCCTTTGAATTTCTAATCGAATGAGCCTTTTTTGAAGTTTATACGACAACGCATTCTATAAAAACCTTATATGCCCCCATGGCATATTTTAAAAGCCTTGCCCTGAAGGTTCTGGGGAAGTGTCCTCCTAAAAAACATATTTTCTATCTGCATATCAACTACGCTGAACGAAATGGCTATCTCAAAATTTTGATTGGATGTGTTTGGGGAATTGATGGGAGTGCGGGGGGCTAGTTGCTCTCCGATCATTTTCGACTATTAAAAAGGGTACTAGCCCTTTAATTTCCAATCGAATGAGCCTGTTTTGAAGTTTCTACGACAACGCCTTCTATAATAACCTTATATGCCCCCAGGGCATAACTTAAAACCCTTGCCCTGAGGGTTGGGGGGGGGAGTGTCCTCCTCAAAAATATATTTTATATCTGGAAATCAATTAAGCTGAACAAAATGGCTATCTGAAAATTTTGATTGGATGTGTTTGGGGAAATGATGGGCGGGGGGAGGAAGGGGGCTATATACACTCCAATCACTTTCGACTATTAAAAAGGGCACTGCGCCTTTAATTTCCAATCGAAGGAGCATGTTTTGAAGTTTCTACGACAACGCGTTCTATAAAAACCTTATATACCCCCAGGGCATAACTTAAAACAATTGCCATGAGGGTTGTGGTGGAGTATCCTCGTCAAAAATGTATTTTCTATCTGGAAATCAATTACGCTGAACAAAATGGCTATCTCAAAATTTTGATTGGATGTGTTTGGGGGAATGATGGGCGTGGGGGGGGGGGTTAGCCGCCCTCCAATCATTTTTGACTTAAAACCCTTGCCCTGAATGTTGTGGGGGAGTGTCCTCCTCAAAAATATATTTTCTATCTGGAAATTAACTACGGTGAACAAAATGGCAATCTCAAAATTTTGATTGGATGTGTTTGGAGAAATGATGGGCGTGGGGGGGGGGGGGGCTAGTTGCCCTCCAAACAATTTCGACTATAAAAAAGGGCACTAGCCCTTTAATTTCCAATCGAATGAGCCTGTTTTGAAGTTTCTACGACAACGTCTTCTATAAAACCTTATATGCTCCCAGGGCATAACTTAAAACCCTTGCCCTGAGGGTTGTGGGGGAGTTTCCTCCTCAAAAATATATTTTCTATCTGGAAATCAACTGCGCTGAACAAAATGGCTACCTGAAAATTTTGATTGGATTTGTTTGGGGAAATGATGAGCGTGGGGGGGGGGAGGGGGAAAGTTACACTCCAATCACTTTTGACTATTAAAAAGGGCATTGCCACTTTAATTTCCAATCGAATGAGCATGTTTTGAAGCTTCTACGACAACGCCTTCTATAAAAACCGTATATGCCCCCAGGGCATAACTTAAAACCCTTGCCCTGAGGGTTGTGGGGGAGTGTCCTCCTTAAAAATATATTGTATATCTGGAAATCAATTACGCTGAACAAAATGGCTATGTCAAATTTTTGATTGGATGTATTTGGGGGAATAATGGGCGTGGGGGGGGGGGGGCTAGGTGCCCTCCAATCACTTTTGACTATTAAAAAGAGCACTAGCTCTTTGAATTTCAAACCGAATGATGCTTTTTTGAAGTTTTTACGACAGCGCCTTCTATAAAAACCTTATGTGTCCCCAGGGCATAACTTAAAACCCTTGCCTTGAGGGTTGTGCGGGAGTATCCTCCTCAAAAACATATTTTCTATCTGGAAATCATCTACACTGAACAAAATGGCTATCTCAAAATTTGTATTGGATGTGTTTGAGGAAATGATGGGCGTGGGGGGAGGGGGGCTAGTTACACTCCAATCACTTTTGACAATTAAAAAGGGCACTGGCCCTTTAATTTCCAATCGATTGAGCCTGTTTTGAAGTTTCTACGACAACGCCATCTATAAAAACCTTATATGCCCCCAGGGCATAACTTAAAACCCTTGCCCTGAGGGTTGTGGGGGAGTATCCTCCTCAAAAATATATTTTATATCCGAAAATCTACTACGCTGAACAAAATGGCTATCTCAAAATTTTGATTGGATGTGTGTGGGGGAATGATGGGCGTGGGGGGCTAGCTGCCCTCCAATCAATTTCGACTATTAAAAAGGGCACTAGCCCTTTAATTTCCAATCGAATGAGCCTGTTTTGAAATTTCTACGACAACGCCTTCTATAAAAACCTTATATGCCCCCAGGGCATAACTTAAAACCCTTGCCCTGATGGTTGTGGGGGAGTTTCCTCCTCAAAAATATATTTTCTATCTGGAAATGAACTACGCTGAACAAAATGGTTATCTGAAAATTTTGATAGGATGTGTTTGGGGAAAAGATGGGCGTGGGGGGAGAGGGGCTAGTTACACTCCAATCACTTTCGAATATTGAAAAGGGCACTAGCTCTTTAATTTACAATCGAATGAGCCTGTTTTGAAGTTTCTACGACAATGCCTTCTATAAAAATCTCGTATGCCCCCAGGGTATAACTTAACATCCTTGCCCTGAGGGTTGTGGGGGAGTGTCCTCCTCAGAAATATAATTTCAATCTGGAAATCAACTACAATGAACAAAATGGCTGTCTCACAATTTCGATGGGATTTGTTTAGAGGAATGATGGGGGTGGGGGGGGGGTGCCTATTTGCCCTCCAATCACTGTCGACTATTAAAAAGGGCACTAGCCCTTTAATTTCCAATCGAATGAGCCTTTTTTGAAGTTTCTACGACAATGCCTTCTATAAAAGTATTATATGCCCCCAGGGCATAACTTAAAACCCTTGCCCTGAAGGTTGTGGGGGAGTTTCCTCCTCAAAAATATACTTTCTATCTGGAAATCAACTACGCTGAACAAAATGGCTATCTGAAAATTTGGATTGGATGTGTTTGGGGAAATGATGAGCGTGGGGGGGGGAGGGGGCTAGTTACACTCCAATCACTTTCGACAATTAAAAAGAGCACTGCCCCTTCAATTTCCAATCTAATGAGCATGTTTTGAAGTTTCTACGACAACGCCTTCTATAAAAACTTTATATGCCCCCAGGGCAAAACTTAAAACCCTTGCCCTGAGGGCGGTGAGGGAGTGTTCTCCTACAAAACATATTTTCTGTCTGGAAATCCACTATGATGAACAAATTAGCTATATCACAATGTCTTTGGTAGGGTTCTGGGGTAATGATGGGCGTGGGGCTAGTTGTCCTCAAATAACTTTCTACTATTAAACACGGTAATAGCCCTTTAATTTCAAATCGAATAAGCCTGTTTTGAAGTTTTTATGACAACACCTTCTATAAAAAGCTGATATGTCCCCAGGCCATAACTTAAAAATCTTGCCTTGAAGGTTGTGGGGGAGTGTCCTCGTCAAAAAAATATTTTCTATCAGGAAATCATCTACGCTGAACAAAATGGCTATCTGAAAATTTTGATTGGATGTGTTTGGGGAAATGATGGGCGTGGTGGGAGGTGGGCTAGTTACACTCCAATCACTTTCGACTATTAAAAAGGAAACTAGCTCTTAAATTTACAATCGAATGAGCCTGTTTTGAAGTTTCTACGACAATGCCTTCTATAAAAACCTTATATGCCCCCAGGGTATAACTTAAAACCCTTGCCCTGAGGGTTGGGGGGAGTATCCTCCTCAAAAATATATTTTCTACCTGGAAATCAACTACGCTGAACAAAATGGCTATCTCAAAATTTTGATTGGATGTGTTGGGGGAGAGGATGGGCGTGGGGGGGGGGCTAGTTGCACACCAATCACTTTCAACTATTAAAAAGAGCACTAGCCTTTTAATTTCCAACCAAATGAGCATGTTTTGAAGTTTCTACCACAACGCCTTCTATAAAAACCTTATTTGCCCCCAGGGCATAACTTACAACCCTTGACCTGAGGGTTGTGGGGAGTTTCCTCCTCATAAATATATTTTCTATCTGGAAATCAACTACACTGAACAAAATGGCTATCTCAAAATTTTGATTGGATATGTTTGGGGGAATAATGGGCGTGGGGGGGGGGGGCTAGTTGCCCTCCAATCACTTTCGACTATTTAAAAGGGCACTAGTTGTTTGAATTTCCAATCGCATGAGCCTTTTTCGAAGTTTCTAAGACAACGCCTTCTATAAAGACCTTATATGCCCCCAGGATATAACTTAAAACCCTGGCCCTGAGGGTTGTGGGGGAGTGTCCTCCTCAAAAATATATTTTATATCTGGAAATCAACTACACTGAACAAAATAGCTATCTCAAAATTTTTAATTGGATGTTTTTGGGGAAATGATGGGCGTGGGGTGGGGCGGGGGCTAGTTACACTCCAATCACTTTCGACTATTAAAAAGGGCACTGGCCCTTTAATTTCCAATCGATTGAGCGTGTTTTGAAGTTTCTACGATAACGCCTTCCATAAAAACCTTATATGCCCCCAGGGCATAACTTAAAATCCTTGCCCTGAGGGTTTTGGGGGAGTATCCTCCTCAAAAATATGTTTTCTATCTGGAAGTCAACTACGCTGAACAAAATGACTATCTCAAAATTTTGATTGGATGTGTTTGGGGGAATGATGAGCGTGTGGGGGGGCTATTTGCCCTCCAATCATTTTCGAATATTAAAAAGGGCACTAGATCTCTCGATTTCCAATCGAATGAACCCCCTTTGAAGTTTCTACGATGACCCCTTCCGTATGAAGTGCCTCTGGGGAAAAAAAATAATAATAAAACATTGGTGCCGTATGGCCTTTACTATAGGCAACGCTACAGCGTTGCCTCTGATAGTTACTCTCTCCTCTTAGTTCTTCACCAGTAGAATAATCATTATTATATTTTGAGTCATGCACTATTTTCACTGAGGTGTCATCTATAGGTTCAATATGCATTCCATCATTGGTATTATTTGGCTCATTAACTATAGGATCAATAGTACTAATAAAGTTCACAGGCGCTTTATTCTCCTTCGATTCATTTTTATATTCATTAGTAATAATATCTACCAATGACATTTTTATTTTGCTTTCGATTTCATTGTCTATTACCGCATTATTTTTACATAGCTGATAATTTTGTCATATAGATAAGATATGATTTATGATATTGGTGCAGCAGTATTCCTTTCTTTTCTCCTTGCTTTCATTTGAATGCTGACACCAGAACGGTGGTGATAGGGTCTATCAACAGGTAACATGTTACCCGCACTATGAGCAAGAAGTTGCTCCTCTTCATCAACTGTTAATATCAAGCTTGCATTCTCTTTGAACACTATCATCTCCGGGAATGATACTCTCGCATATCCACCGCGAGTGATGTTGAATGGTTTCGGAACTCCAAACAAATCTAATCTCTCACTGTCATTACAATACACACATACATTCCAATAAGTGTTACCATGAGAGCTTGTATCGTAGTTCAAATATAGATCTTTGTCAGAATTCATTGCTACGACTACTCTATTATGTTTACACACTTTCTTGGAATAATTAATTTTCACTTTTTTTTTAAATATGATTCAAGTGTTTATCCTTTCAATGTAAGGAAATTACTGATTTAATATGCATAATAAACTAGGTAGTATCGATAAGTACCCATAGAGTACCACTGGGAAAGTCACGTCGTGTCTAAGAACAAGCATGGAGTACGATTGGTACAACCACAAGAATATTTCATGTCATATTGAGATTCGTAAAAAAAAGTTGAATAGTTTTCTGTCCAAAAAAATTCAGTCCAAAAAAAGTGCTTCTACAAACATTATTTTTCTAATAGTACAAGTCACGACTAAACTATCTATATCATTCTCATTTTGAATTCGGAAAATATTAAATGTTAATTTTTCATTTTTTAAGTATGTTTCATGTCATTCTAAGACATGTAAAAAAAAGTTGAAAAAAAATAATAATGTTAAAAAAACTCCAAAAAAAAACTTAAAAAAAAGTTTAAATAATAGGAGGGGATGGGCCCGAAAAGTTGGAGGGAGGCGGGGCCTTGGAGGTTGGGGATAGAGGACCCTTGGAGGTTGAGGTCCTTGGTGGTTAGGGTTATTGGTGGTTGCGCATCTTGATGGTTCAAACCCATAATCATCTCACTAGGTAATTTCTAAAGATTTCGATGGATTGTTTCGGACTTCTTTATTTAAATGCTCTTCTTGGCGTCAAAATCTTTAACAGTATTACCTTTTTAGTATGCTAAATTTCTAAAGCATATTTTATGTTGATAATACTGCTCAAATGTTACTTGTATATTTTACAGAACAAAGTCGAGAAGTAAAGCTAGGCCAAGTCATAATGTCAACTTGACACCGATGACTCTATTACTTTCAACTTTTTTGCATGCTCCATTGCTAAAGAATATTATACATTGCCCCCATCCATCGCTATGTACTTGTGTATTATTAAGAACACAGGGAAGGAGTATGGCCAGGTTAAGTCGCAAGATCTTCTTCTCATTGCTAACCGTTTCCATAGACTGATACCAATGATGCTATTCCAAATTTATATTAAATTGCGTAAGAGTTACCAACCTTTTGGACTTACCTTAACTGGTAAGCAGTTTAACCCTTTTTACTACTTTCATACAATCCAATTAAAAATATTATCGAGCTCTTTTTCACCCCTATTATTCAATCACCAATTAAGATCACTCAGAGCAGAGTTATGCCAATGGAATACCTTTTTAACAGATTGAATCCTTTTTACCACTTTCATAGAATCCAGTTAAAATAATTCTCGTAGTATTCTCATCTTGGCTACAAATATATATATTCGTCGTAATGTTACAAGTTGAAACAATTCTGACTGCATTCCTTTCCTCGCTCTGTAATTAGCCACGACGCATTCCTAAGCAAGCCTGAAAGGATGCAAGATACCTTTTAGGCTAGAGGTTATTAATCTATTTGTCAAGTTTTGACTCAGAAACATGACCGACTTGGCTGTATCATTAGTAAAAACAGTATTGCTTGCTATATCATCATAGCTATGATAATCGAGTTACCGTATATGGAGTACCCTCCGTATTCATTTTCTCTGATTGGTCCAAAACATGGGTGTTGACTCAGAAACCTGTCTGGTCGCTTTATGCCATCTCGTCCCTGAATATCTACGTCCAAAATATAACGTGTTTGGTCATTTTATAGGTCCATAATATAGAGTGTTTGCTCGCTTTATGCAATCTCGTCCTGGACCTTATGATAGGTTACTACTCCTCTCTTCATTATGGCTTTTTCAGCTTTTTTGCTAATCGAAAAACAAACGTTCCTGAAAAACATGTATTTTTTTGTGAAGTATGGATAATGAACTTAATGTTATAGACTAAAATTTATCTTAGCTGTTAAGGCTGTTTGCAGTATTTTTTAGAGCTGTCTTATCTCCTCTAAATCAGTGATAATTAGCAATTATACTAAAAATAGGTTTTCAACTGAAACTAAGAAGTGGCATTAAAACTTAAAGCGAACATGCATTATTCTGTATTAATAAAAAAGATCATGGCAGCGTTGTTTTTGCATAAAATTTTAATCAAAAATGAACAAAGATTAATTTTAAAAAAACAAAGTTTTTCCGAGGGAAGTAAAGAGCGAAATAAAAACTTAAAACGGACAAAAATTATTACTTCACACCCTATTTAATATATATAAATATTAATATAACTAGTACAAATAAAACAAACAATCATGTTTCACTATGCTTTTATGATTATAAAAAAACTAGCGCTTTACTGAAAACACAAATTAATATAGGAGTTTTGGTGCAGTTAAAGCAAACCAATTAAGGACACTTTTTATAGAATCAAAATATTATCCATCCCTTTTAGGATCAATCCCTTTTAAGACAAAGCAACAATCCATTTTAGGATTGTTTTTATTTTTTTACGATCAGTTTGATATCATTTCTGCACAATGGCTTAGTTAAATGACCGGCTCTCGTTTTAGTTCTGAAAAGGCCATGTCGCGATTAGTTTATAAACAAGTTCGAAGTAAGGCCATTTTGATAGTATTAGGACTATAGACTAGCTTTTGAATTTGTATCATAGCTTGAAATTCACTCTTGTATAGAGAGGAATAATCGGATTTCCAGAGTTCATATTATTTCTTATTTGATCTTCATTTCAAGTGATACTAAAGTATATTTCTCACAATTTAAGACTGTATATTACTCACTATTGGTATTATAGCTGGTGAGAGCAACATGCTGCTTGATAAATCAATCCAATATTTCTGTATGCTGTTCAATTGCTTCGTGGTTATTAAGAAATATTTAGTTTTACGCTTATGTTTTTAAGATAATTTTAATTGTATACTGAAAGTTACTAATGTCACAACTGGTGGAACACTATGAAAAGCTTTATAGATTCATTTAGTGTTGTCAGTTAGTGTTGTTTTAGTGTTGTCATACTCACTTTTGACTCTTCAATCAATAATCCTGTTTTTAATACTTGACTTTTGTGTTTTCACCAAAGCGCTAGTTTTGAATAATCATAAAAGCATAGGGAAACAAAATTAGTTGGTTTATTTGTACTTGTTATATTAATATATATTAAATAGGCTGTGAAGTAATAATTTTTGTCCGTTTTAAGTTTCAACCTCGCTCTTTACTTCCCTCGGAAAAACTTTATTTTTTTCAGATTAATTTTAAACTCAAGATCAGCAGATACAAATACCTGTTAAACTTCAAACTCAAAACGACCAGAAATTACTATTAAGGAATAAATGAAACCCAAAACGAACAAAAATTAAATAGACAATCAATGCAAACAAACATACAAAGATACTAATGTAAATGAATAAATAAATCTTAAAACGAGTGAAACTTAAATTGAATATGTAAACAAATAGCCGTTCTTACTTCCATTAGTGACAAACAATATGTGTCCACAAATCCCAAACCAATACACGTTTATTATGTAGGGAACTATTCTGAAATTTACTCTGAACGAAAAACTCTCTGAAATTTTCCCACAAACAAAAATGTGTGAAATCTAATGAAAAACCATGGATTTTTTCAAGATATTAAGGATCTGATAAAATTGAGGAATGAATTGCATTTAAATGGACCTGAGGAAGATTTTAATAGGTTAAGAGATACCATTGTGTACAAAATAAGATGTTCACGTAAGTAGTAGGACTTATAAATAATAAGCAAAATATATCAATCGAACCCATGGAAGTTCCATCATACAATTTTTATCATCGGTAAAACAGTGACCAAAGTTGAAGTTAGAGGTAATGATGGTAAACATCTGCAACCTAATGAGATTAGTGAATTTTTTGCATTAATTTGTATAATTCATCCGTAACTAACAATGTTACCACCTAATGACTCAGTTTCAAATATCCCTATCCTAAAGATTAGTTCAGTTGTTAAGAAATTAAAGGCTTGTGATCCTCGTAAATCTAGTTACCCAAGTGAGATACCAATTAAATTGATTATTAATTGTCTTAATATTTTATTTACTTCTTTAAACGCAATTTTTAACCAATGTTTTATTGACTGAAAATGTCTGTATACTTCCCAATAGCCAATAAATAATGCTGGCAAGCCCGGCATCCCCTTCATGGCAATTTTCCTTCCCCCATGAAAACTTCCTTCATGGAGAGACCCTCCAACATAACCCCCGACCCCCCCCCCACTACCAGAAAAAAACCCTCCTGAAAACTTCTGTATACTTCCCAATAACCAATACTATATGTTAACATTGGGTAAAGTTCATAACTTTTAGCCCTCCCCCCGGGGATTTTAGGGGATTAAGTCATCCTAAAAGACATATTTATCATATTTTCGACCATACCGGACAGAATAGCTATCTCAAAATTTTGAACGGGTGACTTTGGGAAAAAAATGAGTGTCGGAGGGGGCCTTATTGACCTCCATTTTTTGGTCACTTAAAAAGGGCACTAGAACTTTTAATTTGCGTTCCAATGAGCCCTCCCACAATGTTTTAGGATCACTGGGTCGATACGATCACCCCTGGGGAAAAAAAAAACAAATAAACACGCATCCGTGATCTTTCTTCTGGCAAAAAATGTAAAATTCCACATTTTTGTAGATAGGAGCTTGAAACCTCTACAGTAGGGTTCTCTGATACGCTGAATATGATGGTGTGATTTTCATTAAGGTTCTATAACTCTTAGGGGGTCTTTCCCCCTTTTTTTGAAAATCAGCCAAATTTTCTCAGGCATGTTACTTTTGATGGGTACCACTAAACGTGATGACAGCTATATATTTGAAATCAGCATTGAAATATGATTCTTTTGATGTATCTATTGGTATCAAAAACCCGTTTTCTAGAGTTTCGGTTACCATTGAGCCGGGTCGCTCCTTACTTACAGTTCGTTACCACGAACTGTTTGATATGATGCCGATTTCAAAAACTCCGGCTCTTTCAAAAGTGTTTGAAAGTTTTACTTTGGCGTCGCCATTACCTCATACGTTGGTACATCTATTAACGAAAGCTTCTCCGGTTTTGCAATACAAAGACGGGGTCAAGACACCACAATTCCTCCGAAAAACAAACGTTTCCACAACTATCCAGTCCCTCTCCATGGCCGACTCCGCCAGTTTCTGTTTTGTGGTACAAGGGGTTAAACGGATAGACACTATCCAAGGTAGTTTCTTGGTTTTAATTCGACATATAAAACATTTTTTATTGGTAAAAGAGAAAATGAGTTTTTACTCAAAATACTTGCGTAATAGTAGGGGAACTTCCTATTCTCCCAGCATGCATATTGCAGAATTATTCACAACATCTTTTTGGGAATAAGCGTAATGTTTGCTAATGATTATACCTTCTTCAATAGAGATATCCAGGACATAATTGCGATATTGTATATAAAAATTCAATTTTGATTTGATTTTTAGTGCCTTAAAAGACAGTTCCACGAGTATTTCTTTTGTTCATTTTTGTGCCACTAAATGGTTAAACCAATTGTTGAAAAGAAGAAAAACCGTATTATGTAAAATTTGCAACCGTTCTCGTTTTAAACTCTGTTGTTAGTCTAAACTTTGATAACAAAGACTCTTACGCGTTTTTAAAATGCATAGATGCATTTCAAAAATGTTTCTCCTGTGTTTCCTAGATAGGAAACATATACACATAATGCCTTGGACGTACAGACCGGCATTACATAAGGTAATAACACCTTGGGTGCACAGGCCACCATTACATAAGGTCAGAAAGCCTTGGGAGTACAGACCCTCATTACATAAGGTCATAATGCTTTGGAAATACAGACCGCCATTATATAAGCTCACGACGCCTTGGACGTACGTACCGTCATTGCATAGTATTGAAACGACTACAGCGCTGGCCTATAGGTCTGTTCTGGCATGAGGTAAGTTTTTCTGGTCATTAGAGTTGAATTTACTTTCAGCGTCCAATTACAAATATGCTATGCTAGCTGGATAACAGTATATAGGCTACTTATATTATTGAAGAAAATATCGTTTCAAAACGTAGTACTTCTTTCACCCTTTCGGCATCCCGGTCGCAGCGAGAGCTTACAAATGTCAAGACGCATTTTCAGCTTCACAGGCACCACGCATAAACCCAAAGTTCATTGTTACCATCAACTGGATAAGTAGAGGACATAAAGTTCATATCAGTTGACAGAAAGTCATTCTTGGCCTTAGATTCTTCCACACGAGTGAATCTGATCATGCTAACATACAGTGACCTCAAGTTAGGTACTGTCATAAAGATGTTAAAGGCAGAGAACGTCTCTCCCGACATTATATCCCAAAAACTGATAAAGTTCTTGGATTCTGTTAATAGATGTCAGCAGCATCTTTCAAATATTCTTTATAGAGCGTACTCAAAATTATTATCTCCGGAAAGTATTTCATGTTTTCCGCCGACTTTAAAAACCTAACTCACAGAATGAGGTTAGGGTTCACTTTCAAAAACAAGATCTATCAGTTTAAAGCGCCATCGTGAGCTATAGCCATCTTCAAACCATCCAATTGCATGCTTAAATGAACAAATAGATTCTGCGCAATTACCAAAAGTCATCAGTACAGAACAATGTAAAGACCATTATGATTCTCCAGCTCAGACTTGGGTTCATGCTGAGCGAGAAACCAAATGATTCTCCTGCACAGATTTGGGTTCATGCTGAGCGAGAAATCAGAATTGCAACCTATGTGACGGATCATATTTCTCGGGTTTCTGGTATACCTGGAGGTAAAGAGGGTGTACCTTACCGTGGAAAAGATTCAGACTTGATACATGAAATCAAGGCAGCTCTGGAAAAATCGCATACCTCAATAAGGCAACTGCTGAAGCTGATTGAACTCATCAGTGCGGGCTCAAGAGCAATTCCTTTCAACAGACTACATCTCAGGAAATGTCAGTTACTAATGCTCAGATTGTGGGACAAGTCTTGGAACAACATAGATTTAAACACTCTAATTACGACAGAGATGAAAGAGGCATTTTCACCGTGGCTGAACAAAGATTGGCTGAGTAAAGGCCTTCCTCTCAAGCCTCCTATTGTTTCCAAAACAATATTCACCAACAGCTCAACCTATGGCTGGGGTGGCTATCTAGAGGACCCACATCAAGACACTGCGGGGACTTGGTCTCCAGATGATAAATCTCTTCACATAAATTGCCTCGAGATGAGAGCCGTAGCCAACACAATCAAAGCCTTTGCGGAGGAGCTAAGAAATGAGGTAGTCATGTTAATGACGGACAACTCGACTGTAGTCAATTACATAATTAAATAGGGCGGAACCCGTTCTTTCTCCCTAGAGGAGGAACCCATAAAGCTCTTGGAGATTACGATGGCCCTGAACGTTCACTTGAGGGCAAGATACATCTTCGGGTCACTCAATCTAGTAGCCGACACACTGTCATAAGAAGGAAAAGGTCTGCCCACGGAATGGAGTCTCAACGAGAGCGTCTTCTGAGTCCTGTCAAAAGAGTTGGACTGCCAGAAGTCGATCTATTCGCGACTCAATTGAACCGGAAGATCGACGTATATTTCTCACCAGTTCCAGATTCTCTTGCGATCGGCGCAGATGCCCTTGCCCACGATTGGTCAAACAAACACAACTATGCCTTCCCTCCATTTGCCTGATCCCAAAGGTTCTGAAGAAGCTTCAAAAGTCTGTGATCTGCCGCATAACGCTAATTGCTCCGCGATGGCCTCGCCAAGCTTGGTACACGAATCTTCTCAACCTGCTAGTAGACTTGCCTATACCCCTCGGAGATTAGTCAGATCTCTTCCAGCAGGGTCGACTTCGCCACCCAGCACTTAGGAATCTAAATTTACACGAATGGAAGATATCGAGCGTGGACTCGAAAAGAGAGATTTTTCTAAAGAATCAGCCCGTGCAATTGCCCGGTCCAGCGACGATCTACCGTTGAATTGTTCAATGGAAAACGGCAAGTGTTCGTAGGTTGGTGTAGTGAAAGGAAGATTAATCCTCTCGCAACCAGAACTCAGACAGTTGCAGAATTCATGATATATCTAAAGACTGGTCGAAACCTCGCACCATCAACGATAGAAGGTTATAAAGCAGCAAAATGCGAAACGCTAGCTCTAGCTATAGGAACAGATTACGTTCTACCGTTGAATTGTTCAATGGAAAGCGGCGAATGTTCGCAGGCTGGTGTAGCGAAAGGAAGATTAATCCTCTGGCAACTAGAACTCAGACTGTTTCAAACTTCACGCTACATCTAAAGACTAGTCAAAACCTCGCACTATTAACGATAGAAGGTTGTAAAGCAGCAATATGCGAAACGCTAGCTCTAGCTATAGGAACAGATATCAGCAAAGATACTTGTTTGACGAAAATGATACAGAATTTTGGGTCGAGTCAACGCGGACACAACATGATATTCCTGCCTGGGATCTTGGCCTTGTTCTAAGGTATTTTAGAACTTCACGATTTCTTGACTTGTGCAATATTGATATGAAAAATCTTACTTTTAAGACGGTATTCATTACTGCCATTGCATCTGGTCCTCGAAGGAGTGAAATTCATGCCCTGTCCTTCAGTACAACACAATTTTCGGATAATTTAGTAACTCACAGGTTTCTCCCTTCGTTTAGGCCCAAAACTGTGAAACCTCATGAGATACCTTCTCCAATTCTTCTTCCCGCGCTAGATGTAGATCCAGCTTTGTGTCCAGTGAGAATACTATTGGCCTACGCACAGCGAACAGCTAATGTGGCGGTCAGAAAAGGGAGAAAAAGGTTCTTCATTCCTTTTCCTAAAACAGCACCACGAGAGGTTGCGTCTGGAACCATTTCTTCTTGGATAAAACAGGCCAAAACTATGGCATGTAGATCCAGCTTTGTGTCCAGTGAGAATACTATTGGCCTACGCACAGCGAACAGCTAATGTGGCGGTCAGAAAAGGGAGAAAAAGGTTCTTCATTCCTTTTCCTAAAACAGCACCACGAGAGGTTGCGTCTGGAACCATTTCTTCTTGGATAAAACAGGCCAAAACTATGGCATATGAGGCATCAAAAGAAGAGTGTAGAAAAGGGAAAGCACACGACACAAGATCCATGGTGGCGTCATGGGCGCTATCAAAATCAGTACCACTTGCTGACATAATGAGTACTGCTGGCTGGTCTTCGGAGTCTACTTCCAGACAACACTATCTAAATGAAATAGAAGATCGAACCCATGCTCTACATTTCGTTGCGGTTCAGACAGTTTTATAGTTTATACATTTGAATATTTGAGTTTGAAACTAATTTTTATATTAGTTGATTTATGAACCCACCACCAAATCGGTTGGAATCTAAGCTTTTGTTAATAGATGTACCAACGTATGAGGTAATGGCAACGCCAAAACCGAACTTTTGAATGAAAGCTCAGTTTGGCTAGCCGATACTTACCTCATACGTTGGTACATAGAGTCTCTCCCTCCTCCCTGCTTATAGAGAGTTAAGGAATTATAAGGGATTTAGTTCAAAACAGAAACTGGTCTGAATTGGCCATGGAGAGGGACTGGATAGTTGTGGAAACGTTAGTTTTTCGGAGGAATTGCGGTGTCTTGACCCCGTCTTTGTAGTGCAAAACCGGAGAAGCTTTCGTTAATAGATTTACCAACGTATGAGGTGTGTATCGGCTAGCCAAACTGAACTTTCATTCGGAAGTTCGGTTTTTGATTGTTTATTCAAGGACATAAAAGATAATATAGATTAACAACAATATAGATTTAGACCCGGGCATAGTGCTGTGTGATGCATTATTTGCTGATATTCTTTAAGCCTTTTGATAATCTCGACCATAAAGTAGTAGTGGAAGAAGCTAAGGTTATGGGTGCCCGTCCATTTGTTCTATGTATGCCATCTAGTTTTCTTTTTAAAAGATCTTAGTGTGTCCAACCCCCATATCATGAGCCATCTGGATTTCTATATATTTTTTTGCGGTTCTCCACAAGGGACTAAATTAGGTCCACTTTCTCTTCTAACTGTTTTTAATCATATTTTAGCAACAGTTCGAGAGTGTTTTAAATTTGATGATGATTTGACTGTTTTATCACTGCAACTAAGATTTCCGACTACAGAACTGTCAGACTTGACAAGAATATTCAATTACCTAAAAGCTGAATTAGGAAAGGTAGAACTGACGGTCAGCGAAACTACAAGCTCTTATATGACTTCTTCCTTCCTAAAGGTAGACAGCCACCTTTCTCTTATTTGTCTACTGCCGACAAAGAAAACTGTTAAAATACATAGAATACTTTTGGACAAAGATTTAAGATGGACCTCGCACGTTGACTTTCTGACTAAAAAAAAGGTGCCTTACTTTTACATTCATTTTCCAACCTGAATAGATTTGGTATGCCAACTGAGATTTTAGAGTCTGACACTGTATGCTGCAGCTACGTTAGACCCTCTCTTGAGTATGCATGTCCGGCTTGGCATCCGGGTTTGACGAAAGATTAGTTATATAGAATTGAGATGATACAAGAACGAGCTGTAAAAATCATACTTGGACATAACTGCTCGACATATGATGATGCACTAAAACAACAACTTGAGTTCACTTGATAGTCGTAGAGACATATCGATTTGGACTAAATTGTTTGATTTCGCGTTCACCGTGGTCTACTGCCTGACCTCGAGAGCCCCCCTATTGAAGCACCGGTCACTAGACTCAGACAAACAAGAAATGATTGTCTACAGTTAATGACTTACACCAAGCCTCTAGTACCGAGAGATATTGCAAATCATTTGTCCCTTATTTTACTCGGTATTTCAATAACATTATCTTGACAAATATTTAATGTTTGATGCAGTTTATTTCAGGTATTTGCCTTTGAGTGTTTTTGAACATATCAACTATTTATATATTTAATATTCGAATATATTCTGTATAACCGGTCACTATTTTAACCGAGAAAATTGATTCTTGACTCATATTAATTGTATATTAATTTTGTTGTGACTCATTTTAATTTATTGACCTTGAAGCAACACTTGCTGCCTTATTTTTTTGTGTGTTGTGTTTTATTTTGTTTTTTTCCTTGTTTTGGGTCTTTTTTTGTGTCACGGGATGCTCATGTTAGCTCTAGCTATTGCAGTGAACAAAATATATTCTATTCTATAATAACAAAAAGCAAATTGGTCATTTTTTGAAGATATACTTGCATCTGAAGATTACTCAGGGGCAGGGGCGGATCCATGATTTTTTTTAGAGGAGGGCAAAAAAGGTTGATCCGATAAACTTGCGTTAGGAGCAGGTTTAATTAACGCAAACTTGCGTTAATTAAGTAAATTATACTACTTTAGACTACGCTAGGGGGAGGGGCGTGCGCCCCCTCGCCCCCTGGATCCACCACCGCTCAGAGGTGTATAGCCTACTGTACATAAATGAATAATTATCTTCATGTTTGCATACTACGGCGGATTGTACTATTCTCACACATCATAAGAAGAAAAGTTTGAATCTTAAGAAATTTCCCAAAACATGGTAGGATGAAGACTTTGAATTGAAAAAAGCAATTTAGGAAAAGAAAATCCAGAATGTATTTCCAGAAACACCCCTCTCCTACCAAACATCTTGAGTATAAAGATCCAATAGTAAAGCCTAAAAGAATATACAGAAAGTAAAAAAAAATATACCATGGGAAAGGTTTTGCTCCTAGGTTGACTCCCAAACTAATGCAACTAAAGTTGACCAATAAATTAGCAAAGTCAATGGCCAGAATAAACCTATTAACGATGGGAAATTGATATATGTATCAATAACAGGTACATTCTTAGTGACTAAAAAAGCTTAAATGCTTCTGAACCCATGCTCATGAGACGAAAACTAGTCAAGCAACTTCGGTACTGTTCTAATATCCATAAAAAACGCGAGGCATTCACTCGAAAAAAAGCAAAGTTCTGAAGCTATCTGATGCTATATAAACAAGTATTCAGGGGTTTCTCACTCTGGGAACTATATTTAAACTTAAGTTTTTTTGGGGGTTTAGGGGGGGATGCCTACGTTACGTTGGGTTACGTATTTAATATATGCTATGCTTTACCCCCCCCCCGCCCTTCCCTAATATGCAAATATATAGCCCAATTTGGTTCATAAACCATTATATTTTTATAATATTTTGTTTTATTTCATTAGAGTTAACCAAACTTCACTTATCGCGTGTTTTACATATATTAGAACAGTACCGCAACTTCTTTAACAAAACTATTCTTTGGCTCGCTTCGCAAACGGGGTTTCCCACTCCGTGAACAATATTTCTGAATAGGTTTTTGGTCTAGAAGAACAAAAAAGATACCTAGGTTAGGTTAGGTTACGTAATTAATATACTGCACTCTGGGCGGCCCCCTTCCATAATTCTTTGTTGTAGTTTTCATAATTTGGTTACTAAAGTACTATATTTTCATTACATTTTGTTTTATTTCATTAGCATTAACCAAACTTCACTTTTTGAGTGTTTATATATAACCAACAAGAACCCTAGAAAGTTTTTTCCACCTTAATAGTTTTCCACCGTTTAGACCGGGCACCTGCTGAGGAATCTATATGTCCCAGGATGGGGGAAGGCGAATTATTTGAAAATAGTATTTTTTGTAAGGGAGAGCGGGGGGTGAGTCCAACGTTTCCTGATATGAACCTACGGCCATTAATCTAACATGCTTATTCCATGTACCATTTTATGGTTGATTGAAAACATTATGCATATTTGTTATCATCGAGGACACTGACTTCCCTGAAATCCTCTTATTGCCTAATATGTTACATCACAGTTTTAACAATATATCTCAAATAAGTAGAGTTATTACGAGAAGAACTTCCCTTATTTAAATGTAATGAAAGCGAAATAGTAGGCTAAAACTTTTATAAGGATAATGCCCTTCTACTTGGGTTACCGAATGAAATTTGACCAATTAATGTTTATTTTTTCGGGTTTCTTTAATTGCTATGCTTAACAATGTTTTGGGCTCAAATCCAAACAAATTTTTCGCTTAATCATGAGTGCATACTCAGCGATGGCTATTTAATGTCAGTGCCAAAGTTTTTCAAGGCTAAGAAAGCCTTTTAGCTTATTTCTTTAATTTCTGAAAGCCAAAATCCTTCCATGTTTAGAACTTAGATTTATCTAGAATATATAAACAATTATGTATTAATATTATAAGTATTTAAAATAATTGATTAAAATTGTTAAAATTATTTTTAGTGTATAACGAAACTTGGATTACTTATGCAGAGATGTTTCTCTGACGCTCAATCCTAATAAATATCACAAAATATGATGAGAATATAATACTTTATAAACAAATTTGGGCTATATATTTGCACATTGCGGGGGGGGACTGAGGGTTTTGGGTTTGATTTATGCTTCAATAGCAAAATATTTTTTTTTTCGTTTTAAGCTTGATTTGCATATTAAATTTAAGCATTGCTCGCTTTAAGATTTATTTATTCATTTATATTATTATTTGTTGTATATTTTTTTGCTATGATTTTTTATTTAATTTCTGTTCGTTTTGGGTTTTATTTATTCTTTAATGGTAATTTCTGGTCGTTTTGAGTTTAAATTTTAAAAGGTATTTGTATCCGCTGATCTTAAGTTTAAAATGGCCTTTACTTTTCTTTAGAAAATTCCTTTTTCGGAACGTTTTTTTCTAATTAATTTCTGTTTGTTTTTGGTTGCAAAAAGTTTCAAGTTTTAAAAAATTTCTTATTTCAAATTCAAACTTTTTTTTTCAAAATCAAATGTTCATTAAAGTATCAAAACTAGTATCAAAGTAAAGAAATGGGTTTGTGTCAATCTCGGAGTTTTTATTATCTGAAGTTTGAACTATTTTTAACAAAACGGCCATCTCAAAAGTTTTATTGGATGGGTTTGGGGAAAAAAGGGCTTGGCGGGGTGGGCTAATTGCCCTTTAATCTCTTCTGAATTTTTAAATGTGAACTAGGACTTTCCATTCTCAATCAAATAAGCCCTCTCTGAAGTTTATACGAGCTTCTTTTCTATAATAACCATGTGTGCCACCAGAGCATAACTTGTAACACCTGTCCCCGGGTCTTGGGGGTTGTGTCGACCATGGAGTTTTAATATCTGATGTTTGACATATTTTTAACAAAATGGTCACCTCAAAATTTTTATGGGATGGGTTTGGTGGCGTGGAGGGAGAGGGGCTAGTTGCCATCCGATCTCTTCTGACTTTGAGAAAGTGAACTGGAACTTTTAATTTCCAATCAAATGAGCCCTCTCTGAAGTTTATGCGAACATCCCTTTCATAAGAACAATATACGGACCCAGGACATAACTTACAGCGCCTGGCCCCGGGACCTGGGGGGTGTGTCGACCCCCGAGTTTTCGTTATATGATCTTTGAACCATTTTGAAAAAATGAGTTCTTTCAAAGTTTTTATCGGATGGGTTTGATGATAATAGGGCGTGAAAGGGGGGGGGCTAATTGCCCTCCAATCTCTTTTGACTCTTAAAAAGTGAGCAAGAACTTTCAATTTTAAATCAAATGAGCCCTCTCCAAAGTTTATATGAGCATCCCTTCCATAAGAACCATATATGCTATCAGAGTATTACTTACAACGCCTGCTCCCGGGCCCTGAGGGTTTTGTCGACACAGGAGTTTTTCTTATCTGACCTTTGAACTATTTTAAACGAAATGGCTATCTCCAAATTTTTATTTGATGGGTTTGGGGGAAAAAGGGTGCGGGGGGGCTAGTTGCCAGCTGATATCTTTTGACTCTTAAAAAGTGAACTAGAGCTTTTAATTTCCAATCAAATCCGCCCTCTCTGACGTTTATGCGAGTATCCCTTTCATAAGAACCATTTACGCCCCCAGGACAACACTTACAACGCCTACCCCCCAGGCTATGGGGGTTGTATCGACACAGGAGTTTTTTTAATCTAATTTTTAAACTATTTTAAAAAAAATGGCTATCTCACAATTTGTAGCAAAATGGTCTGGGGTTTAAAGAGGGTTAAGGGGAGGGGGTAGTTACCCACCGATCTCTTGAATCTTAAAAAGTAAACTAAAACTTTCAATTTCAAATCAAATGAGCCCTCCATGAAGTTAATACGAGCATCCCTTTCATAAGAACCATACATGCCCTCAGGACATAACTTAGAACGCCTGCCCCCGGGCCCTTGGGAGTTGTATCAACACCAGAGTTTTTCTTATCCAACTTTTGAACTATTTTTAAGAAAATGGCTATCTCAAAATTTTCATCGGATTGGTTTGGAAAAAAAGGCGTTGGGGGCTAGTTGTTCTCGGATCTCTTTTGACTCTTGAAAAGTGAACTCGAACTTTCAATTTCCAATCAAATGAGCCCTCTGAAGTTTATACGAGCATTTCTTTCGCAAGAACCATATATGCTCCCAGGGCTTAACTTACAACTCCTTTCTCCGGGCCCTGGGGAGTTGTGTCGACCCTGGAGTTTTCGTTATTTGATCTTTGAACTATTTTAAAAAAATAGATATCTAAAGTTCTTTTCTGAGGGGTAACTCTGAAAAGAAGGGTAATTACCTCCTGGGAAATTATGTTGTTGGTAGACTTCAGGATGAAAATTTGAGAGAAACTTTCCAGGAACTGTTGAATACTAAACTTGAGAGTTTAAAAGTTGATAGTGTGGAAGATGGTTGGAATAATTTTAGAAAAATAATTTGTGAAGTTGCTGAAGGTGTATTAGGGAAGAAATCTTGAAATGCAGCTCAGAATATTAGTGAAAAAGCTTTACGTTTAGTAGAAAGGAGAAAGGACTTGCACAAGAATTATCTGGGTGATAGATCGTATGAAAACAAAAGAAATGTAAAGAAAGTGGAGAAAGCATTAAAATATGAACTAAGGAGGTTTGAAGTGGCGGCCATGGGTAAAATTGCCGAGGATCTGGAAGATACAGCTAGACGGCATAATCGTAAAGTATTGTACTGGCATGTTAACAAATTGAGAGTGAGTAGTCAATGCGGACTTGGCCCAGTTAAAGATAGGAATGGGGCCGCAATCAGCGATAAAGAAAAAATTAAAGAAAAATGGGCCGGATATTTTGAGAATTTAATTAACCGAGATAGAGTTGTAGCAAAAAATATAGAGGAAAATGAATATGTTCGTGATACCTTGGATGTGAAGGAAGATTTGTTTTGTGAGGAGGAATTAGCAACAGTACTAAAAGGATTAAAGAATAATAAGGCTCCAGGTGCTGATAGGGTGGCAAATGAGTTTCTTAAATATGGTGGCATTGAGGTTAGAAATTAGTTACTGAAGATTATGAATATGATTTTTGAAAAAGGGGAAGTACCTAACTATTTTAGGAAAACCTTAATTTAGCCACTTTATAAGAAAGGTGATAAAAGTGAGTATGGTAATTATCGAGGCATTGGTCTGGTCTCTGTATGTAGTAAATTACTTAGTAATATGATACTTTTTAGACTGAGAGATGCCGTAGACAAAGTTTTAAGAGAAGAACAGTGCGGTTTTAGAAAAGGTAGAGGATGTGTCGACCAAATTTTCACTCTTAGGCTAACAATTGAGAAGTGCCTGAGTTTTCAAACACCTTTGGTTCTCAGTTTTATAGATTATGAACACGCGTTCGATTCTGTTGATAGAAGAGCTTTAATAAAGGTTTTATCCTTGTATGGTATTCCAGGCAAATACATTAAAGTGATTAGTGCTATGTACGAGAATATCACTGCTGCGGTTAAGGTAGGCAAGGAGGTTAGCAGCTGGTTTTGTCTTAAATCAGGATTTAAGCAGGCTTGTGTTCTATCCCCCTTTATATGGATTATTTTGATGGACTTTGTTTTAAGGAGCACAGGAAAGGCAATGGGAGACCACGGAATTAAATGGGGAGGAAAAAGTCTCCTGGACTTGGATTATGCTGATGATTTAAGCATCCTAGATGAAAGTGTGAGCAAAATGAATGAATATTTAGAGCTTTTGCGAGTTCAGGGTGCTAGAATTGGTTTGAAAATTAATGTTAGGAAGACTACGTCACTATGGCTAGGAATAAGTGAAGATGAAAAGGTGACGTTGGGTAATGAAAAGATTGATCAGATGAGCAGCTTCACTTACCTTGGTAGTATTATTAGTAAAGAAGGTGGGAGCAGTGAAGATGTTAAAAATAGAATAGCCAAGGCTCAGGGTGTTTTTTTCACAGTTAAAAAAAGTCTGGAAGAACAGGAAGATAAGTCTGCAAACCAAGATTAGAAAATTAGAATCTACAGTGATGACAGTGGTCAAATATGGCTTTAAAACATGGACGCTCCGAAAAGCGGATGAAGATTTGATAGATGTTTTCCAGAGAAATTGCTTAAGGATTGTTCGGGGTGCCCGGCTGACTGACCGTATTTCAAACAATAGGCTATACTGAAAATGTGGTTCAATACCGCTCTCTAGGGCTATAATGAAAGAAAGGTTAGTAGAGTCCTAGGTTCCATTTTGCTTACTGCCATAGGAATTCCAATGCTATTTGCTTACTGCCATAGGAAAAACATTTCCAGAGCATTTACTTATGGATTTGCTTGCCTTGTGTTCCTTGGTACCTTTCCAGAGCATGTACTTATGGATTTGCCTGCCTTATGTTCCTTGGTGTCTTTCCAGAGCATGTACCTATGGATTTGAGAAGATTACGTTCCATGGCACCTTTCCAGAGCATGTACTTGACGATGTAGAAAAAGGTTTAAAGTGATTAGCAATTACGAGCGGGGATTCCCCACTGGTTCCTGAATGGCCTTACGTTACTTGGTACCTCTCCAGAGAATGTACTTGACGATTGAGAAAAAGGGTTAAAGTGATTAGTAGTTACGAGCGGGGATTCCCCACTGGTTCCTGAATTGTCTTATGTTCCTTGTTACCTTTCCAGAGTATGTACTCGACGATGGAGAATGAGAGTTGAAGTGATTAACAGTTACGATTGGGGATTCCTCACTGGTTCCTGAATTGCATTATGTTACTTGATACCTTTTCAGAGCATGTACTTGACGATAAAGAAAAAGGATTATTGTGATTAGCTGTTAAGGTAACCTCAATGGCATTTGAACAGTGTTGTCAATTTAAAATAGAGTTTAACATTATAGTATACTAAAAAACTGATACTAAGAGAGATGTAGATGGCAAGAAAAGAATTTTAATAATGGATAGCTTTACTTCTTCGATGTGTTCTGTATAATACACAAGTGGCGTTTGAACAGTGTTGTCAGTTTAAAATATGGTCTAACGTTATAGTATACTAGAAATATGATACTAAGAGAGATGTAGATGGCAAGAAAAGAATTTTAATAAAGAAATTCAGAACAATCCATAGATATCCTTACAGATCAAGTAGTGAGGTATACATGAGTATGAACCATCATGGATCATGAGCACCAACGACCCTAACCACCAGGGACTTCAACCCTCCATAGGTCCCCTATCACCAAACCCGAAGAAGGCCCCTCCCTCCAACTTTTTGCCCCCCCCCCTTCCCCATTTTTTTTAATTTTTTTTAACATGATATATTTTTTCAACTTTTTTTTTACATGTCTTCGAATGAGATGAAACATACTTAAATTCAGTAGTGTTTTGTCGTGGTTTACCTTGTCACAATTACATTCTCTTAATTTTTCAAAATTCATTTTTGAATTTCTTTCATTGAAATGCAAGAGTTGGAATATTTCAGCAGTGTTTTGTTGTGGGTTACCTTGTCACACTTACATTCTATTGATTTTTCAAAGTTCATTTTGGATTTCTTTCCTTGAAATGCTAGAGTTGGAATATTTCAGTAGTGTTTTGTCGTGGTTTACCTTGTCACGGTTACATTCTCTTGATTTTTCAAAGTTCATTTTGGATTTATACATTCTCTTGATTTTTCAAAGTTCATTTTGAATTTCTTTCATTGAAATGCAAGAGCTGGATTATTTCAGTTGTGTTTTGTCGTGGTTTACCTTGTCACAGTTACATTCTCTTAATTTTTCAAAGTTCATTTTGAATTTTTTTTCGTTGAAATGCAAGAGTTGGAATATTTCAGTAGTGTTTTGTTGTGCCTTACCTTGTCACAGTTACATGCTATTGATTTTTCAAAGTTCATTTTGAATTTCTTTCGTGAAATTCAAGAGTTGGAATATTTCAGTAGTGTTTTGTAGTGTTTTACCATGTCACAGTTACATTCTCTTGATATTTCAAAGTTCATTTTGAATTTATTTCATGAAATGCAAGAGTTGGAATATTTCAGTAGTGTTTTATCGTGGTTTACCTTGTCACAGTTACATTCTCTTGATTTTTCAAAGTTCAGTTTGGATTTGTTTCCTTGAAATGCAAGAGTTGGAATATTTCAGTAGTGTTTTATCGTGGTTTACCTTGTCACAGTTACATACTCTTGATTTTTCAAAGTTCAGTTTGGATTTCTGTCCTTGAAATGCAAGAATTGGAATATTCCATTTGTGTTTTCTAGTGTTTTACCTTGTCAAAGTTACATTCTCTTGATTTTTCAATAGTTCATTTTTGGATTTCTTTCGTTGAAATGCAAGAGTTGGAATATTTCAGTAGTGTTTTGTTATGGTTTACCTTGTCACAGTTACATTCTCTTGATTTTTCAAAGTTCATTGTGGATTTTTTTTTCCTTGAAATGCAAGAGTTGGAATATTTCAGTAATGTTTTGTCATGGTTTACCTTGTCACAGTTAAATTCTCTTGATTTTTCAAAGTTCATTTTAGATTTTTACATTCTCTTGATTTTTCAAAGTTCATTTTGAATTTCTTTCGTGAAGTGCAAGAGTTGGAATATTTCAGTAGTGTTTTTTCGTGGTTTACCATGTCACAGGTTAAATTCCCTTGATTTTTCAAAGTTCATTTTGAATTTCTTTCGTGAAATGCAAGAGTTTGAGTATTTCAATAGTGTTTTATCGTGGTTTACCTTGTCACAGTTACATTCTCTTGATTTTTCACAGCTCATTTTGGATTTCTTTCCTGGAAATGCAAGAGTTGGAATATTTCAGTAGTGTTTTGTCGTGGTTTACCTTGTCACAGTTACATTTTCTTGATTTTTTCAAAGTTCATTTTTGGATTTCTTTCATTGAAATGCAAGAGTTGGAATATTTCAGTAGTGTTTTGTTATGCTTTACCTTATCACAGTTACATTCTCTTGATTTTTCGAAGTTCATTTTGGATTTCTTTCCTTAAAATGCAAGAGTTGAAATATTTCAGTAGTGTTTTGTCGTGGTTTACCTTGTCACAGTTAAATTCTCTTGATTTTTCAAAGTTCATTTTTGATTTTTACATTTTCTTGATTTTTCAAAGTTAATTTTGAATTTCTTTCGTGAAATGCAAGAATTGGAATATTTCAGTTGTGTTTTGTCGTGATTTACCATGTCACAGTTACATTCTCTTGATTTTTCAAAGTTCATTTTGAATTTCTGTCGAGAAATGCAAGAGTTGGAATATTTCAATAGTGTTTTATCGTGGTTTACCTTGTCACAGTTACATTCTCTTGATTTTTTAAAGTTCATTTTGGATTTCTTTCCTTGAAATGTAAGAGATGGAATATTTCAGTAGTGTTTTGTCATGGTTTACCTTGTCACAGTTACATTCTCTTGATTTTTCAAAGTTCATTTTTGGATTTCTATCGTTGAAATGCAAGAGTTGGAATATTTCAGTAGTGTTTTGTCGTGGTTTACCTTGTCATAATTACATTCTCTTGATTTTTCAAAATTCATTTTGGATTTCTTTCCTTGAAATGCAACAGTTGGAATATTTCAGTAGTGTTATGTCGTGGTTTACCTTGTCACAGTTACATCCTCTTGATTTTTCAAAATTCATTTTGAATTTTTACATTCTCTTGATTTTTCAAAGTTCATATTGAATTTATTTCTTGAAATGCAAGAGATGGAATATTTAAGTAGTGTTTTGTCATGGTTTATCTTGTCACAGTTATATACTCTTGATTTTTCAAATTTAATTTTGTATTTGTGTCATTGAAATACAAGAGTTGGATCATATCCGTAGTGTCTCGTCATGGTTTACAATATCAAAGTTACATTCTGTTGATTTTCAAAGTTCTTTTTGGATTTCATTAGTTGAAATGCAAGAGTTGTAATAATTAAGTAGTGTTTCGTCGTGATTTACCTTGTCACAGGTACATTCTATTAATTTTTCAAAGTTAATTTTTAATTTCCTTCTTTAAAATGCAAGAGTTGGAATATTTCAGTAGTGTTTTGTCAGGGTTTACCTTGTCACAGTTACATTCTCTTGATTTTTCACAGTTCATTTTGAATTTCTTTCATTGAAATGCAAGAGTTGGATTATTTCAGTAATGTTTCGTCATGGTTTACCATGTCACGGTTACATTCTCTTGATTTTTCAAAGTTCATTTTGGATTTCTTTCATTGAAATGAAAGAGTTGGAATATTTCAGTAGTGTTTTGTGTGGTTTACCATGTCACAGTTACCTTCTCTTGATTTTTTAAAGTTCATTTTGAATTTCTTTCGTTGAAATGCAAGAGTTGGAATATTTCAGTAGTGTTTTGTCATGTTTTACAATGTCACAGTTACATTCTCTTGATTTTTCAAAGTTCATTTTGAATTTCTTTCATTGAAATGCAAGAGTTGGATTATTTCAGTAGTGTTTTGTCGTGGTTTACCTTGTCACAGTTGCATTCTCTTGATTTTTCAAAGTTCATTTTCAATTTCTTTCATTGAAATGCAAGAGTTGGAATATTTCAGTAGTGTTTTGTCATGGTTTACCTTGTTACAGTAAAATTCTCTTAATTTTTCAAAGTTCATTTTGAATTTCTTTCATTGAAATGCAAGAGTTGGAATATTTCAGTAGTTTTTTGTTGTGCTTTATCTTGTCAAAGTTACATTCTTTTAATTTTTCAAAGTTCATTTTGAATTTCTTTCGTTGAAATGCAAGAGTTTGAATATTTCAGTAGTGTTTTGTTGTGCATTACCTTGTCACAGTTACATTCTCTTGATTTTTCAAAAGTTCATTTTGGATTTCTTTCGTTGAAATGCAAGAGTTGGAATATTTCAGTAGTGTTTTTTGTCGTGGTTTACCTTGTCAAAGTTACATTCTCTTTATTTTTCAAAGTTCATCTTGAATTTCTTTCGTTGAAATGCAAGAGTTGGAATATTTCAGTAGTGTTTTGTCGTGGTTTACCTTGTCACAGTTACATTCTCTTGATATTTCAAAGTTCATTTTGAATTTATTTCATGAAATGCAAGAGTTGGAATATTTCAGTAGTGTTTTATCGTGGTTTACCTTGTCACAGTTACATTTCCTTGATTTTTCAAAGTTCAGTTTGGATTTGTTTCCTTGAAATGCAAGAGTTGGAATATTTCAGTAGTGTTTTGTCGTGATTTACCTTGTCACAGTTACATTTTCTTGATTTTTCAAAAGTTCATTTTTGGATTCCTTTCGTTGAAATGCAAGAGTTGGAATATTTCAGTAGTGTTTTGTTATGGTTTACCTTGTCACAATTACATTCTCTTGATTTTTCAAAGTTCATTGTGGATTTTTTTTTTCCTTGAAATGCAAGAGTTGGAATATTTCAGTAGTGTTTTGTCATGGTTTACCTTGTCATAGTTACATTCTCTTGATTTTTCAAAGTTCATTTTGGATTTTTACATTCTCTTGATTTTTCAAAGTTCATTTTGAATTTCTTTCGTGAAATGCAAGAGTTGGAATATTTCAGTAGTGTTTTGTCGTGGTTTACCATGTCACAGTTACATTCTCTTGATTTTTCGAAGTTCCTTTTGAATTTCTTTCGTGAAATGCAAGAGTTGGAATATTTCAATAGTGTTTTATCGTGGTTTACCTTGTCACAGTTACATTCTCTTGATTTTTCAAAGCTTATTTTGGATATCTTTCCTTGAAATGCAAGAGTTTGAATGTTTCAATAGTGTTTTATCGTGGTTTACCTTGTTACAGTTACATTCTCTTGATTTTTCAAAGTTTATTTTTGGATTTCTTTCGTTGAAATGCAAGATTTGTAATATTTCAGTACTTTTTTGTTATGATTTACATCGTCACAGTTAAATTCTCTTGAATTTTCAAAGTTCATTTTGAATTTCTTTCCTTAAAATGCAAGAATTAGATTATTTCAGTTGTGTTTTGTCTTGGTTTACCTTTTCGCAGTTAAATACTCTTGATTTTTCAAAGTTTGTTTTGGATTTTGACATTATCTTGATTTTTCAAAGTTCATTTTGAGTTTCCTTCGTGAAATTCAAGAGTTGTAACATTTCAGTAGTGTTTTGTCGTGGTTTACCATCTCAAAGTTACATTCTCTTAATTTTTCAAAGTTAATTTTTAATTTCTTTCGTGAAATGCAAGAGTTGGAATATTTCAATAGTGTTTTATCGTGGTATAGCCTACCTTGTCACAGTTACATTCTCTTGATTTTTCAAAGTTCATTTTGGATTTCTTTCCTTGAAATATTTCAGTAGTGTTTTGTCATGGTTTACCTTGTCACAGTTACATTCTCTTGATTTTTCAAAGTTCATTTTTGGATTTCTTTTGTTGAAATGCAAGAGTTGGATTATTTCAGTATTTGTGTTTTGTCGTGGTTTACCTTGTCACAGTTACATTCTCTTGATTTTTTAAAGTTCATTTTGAATTTCTTTCATTTAAATGCAAGAGTTGGAATATTTCAGTAGTGTTTTGTCTTGCATTAACTTGTCACAGTTACATTCTCTTGATTTTTCAAATTTCATTTTGGATTTTTACATTCTCTTGATTTTTCAAAGTTCATTTTGAATTTCTTTCGTGAAATACAAGAGTTGGAATATTTCAGTAGTTTTTTGTCGTGGTTTACCATGTCAAAGTTGCATTCTCTTTATTTTTCAAAGTTCATTTTGAATTTCTTTCGTGAAATGCAAGAGTTGGAATATTTCCATAGTGTTTTATCGTGGTATATCTTGTCACGGTTACATTCTCTTGATGTTTCAAAGTTCATTTTGGATTATTTCTTTCATTGAATTGTAAGAGTTAGAATATTTCAGTATTGTTTTGTCATGGTTTACCTTGTCACAGTTACATTCTCTTGATTTTTCAAAGTTCATTTTGGATTTCTTTCCTTGAAATGTAAGAGTTGGAATATTTCAGTATTGTTTTGTCGTGGTTTACCTTGTCACAGTTACATTCTCTTGATTTTTCAAAGTTCATTTTGGATTTTTACATTCTCTTGATTTTTCAAAGTTCATTTTGAATTTTTTTCGTTGAAATGCAAGAGTTGGAATATTTCAGTAGTGTTTTGTTGTGCTTTACCTTGTCACTCTTACATTCTCTTGATTTTTCAAAGTTCATTTTGGATTTCCTTCGTTGAAATGCAAGACTTGGAATACTTCAGTAGTGTTTTGTTGTGCTTTACCTTGTCACAATTACATTCTCCTGATTTTTCAAAGTTCATTTTGGATTTTCTTTCGTGAAATGCAAGAGTTGGAATATTTCAGTAGTGTTTTGTCGTGGTTTACCATATCACTGTTACATGCTTTTGATTTTTCAAAGTTCATTTTGAATTTCTTTCTTGAAATGCAAGAGTTGGATTATTTCAGTAGTGTTTTATCATGGTTTACCTTTTCACAGTTACATTCTCTTGATTTTTCAAAGTTCTTTTTGGATTTCTATCGTTGAAATGCAAGAGTTGGAATATTTCAGTAGTGTTTTGTTGTGGTTTACCTTGTCATAGTTACATTCTCTTGATTTTTTCAAAGTTCATTTTGTATTTCTTGCGTTGAAATGCAAGATTTGGAATATTTCAGTAGTGTTTTGTCGTGGTTTACCTTGACACAGTTACATTCTTTTGATTTTTCAAAGTTCATTTTGAATTTCTTTCATTGAAATGGAAGAGTTGTAATATTTCAGTAGTGTTTTGTCGTGGTTTACCTTGTAACAGTTACATTCTCATGATTTTCAAAGTTCATTTTGAATTTCTGTCATTGAAATGCAAGAGTTGGATTATTTCAGTAATGTTTTGTCATGGTTTACCATGTCACGGTTACATTCTCCTGATTTTTCAAAGTTCATTTTGGATTTCTTTCGTTGAAATGAAAGAGTTAGAATATTTCAGTAGTGTTTTGTGTGGTTTACCATGTCACAGTTACCTTCTCTTGATTTTTTAAAGTTAATTTTGAATTTCTTTCATTGAAATGCAAGAGTTGGAATATTTCAGTAGTGTTTTATTGTGCTTTATCTTGTCAAAGTTACATTCTTTTAATTTTTCAAAGTTCATTTTGAATTTCTTTCGTTGAAATGCAAGAGTTTGAATATTTCAGTAGTGTTTTGTTGTGCATTACCTTGTCACAGTTACATTCTCTTGATTTTTCAAAGTCCATTTTGAATTTCTTTCATTGAAACGCAAGAGTTGGAATATTGCAGTAGTGTTTTGTTGTGGTTTACCTTGTCACAGTTACATTCTCTTGATTTTTCAAAAGTTCATTTTGGATTTCTTTCGTTGAAATGCAAGAGTTGGAATATTTCAGTAGTGTTTTTGTCGTGGTTTACCTTGTCACAGTTACATTCTCTTGATTTTTCAAAGTTCATCTTGAATTTCTTTCGTTGAAATACAAGAATTGGAATATTTCATTAGTGTTTTGTCGTGGTTTACCGTGTCAAAGTTACATTCTCTTGATTTTTCAAAGTTCATTTTGGATTTCTTTCCTTGAAATGCAAGAGTTAGAATATTTCAGTAGTGTTTTGTCGTGATTTACCTTGTCACAGTTACATTCTCTTGATTTTTCAAAAGTTCATTTTTGGATTTCTTTCGTTGAAATGCAAGAGTTGGAATATTTCAGTAGTGTTTCGTTATGGTCTACCTTGTCACAGTTACATTCTCTTGATTTTTCAAAGTTCATTGTGGATTTTTTTTTCCCTTGAAATGCAAGAGTTGGAATATTTCAGTAGTGTTTTGTCATGGTTTACCTTGTCATAGTTAAATTCTCTTGATTTTTCAAAGTTCATTTAGGATTTTTACATTCTCTTGATTTTTCAAAATTCATTTTGAATTTCTTTCGTGAAATGCAAGAGTTGAAATATTTCAGTAGTGTTTTGTCGTGGTTTACCATGTCACAGTTAAATTCTCTTGATTTTCCGAAGTTCCTTTTGAATTTCTTTCGTGAAATGCAAGAGTTGGAATATTTCAATAGTGTTTTATCGTGGTTTACCTAGTCACAGTTACATTCTCTTGATTTTTCAAAGCTCATTTTGGATTTCTTTCCTTGAAATGCAACAGTTGGAATATTTCAGTAGTGTTTTATCGTGGTTTACCTTGTCACAGTTACATTCTCTTGATTTTTCAAAGTTAATTTTTGGATTTCTTTCGTTAAAATGCATTATTTGGAATATTGCACTAGTGTTTTGTTATGGTTTACATTCTCACAGTTACATTCTCTTGATTTTTCAAAGTTCATTTTGAATTTCTTTCCTTGAAATGCAATAATTGGAATATTTCAGTTTTGTTTTGTCTTTTTTTACCTTTTCACAGTTAAATCCTCTGAATTTTTCAAAGTTTATTTTGGATTTTGACATTCTCTTGATTTTTCAAAGTTCATTTTGAATTTCTTTCGTGAATTGCAAGAGTTGTAATATTTCAGTAGTGTTTTGTCGTGGTTTACCTTATCAAAGTTACATTCCCTTAATTTTTCAAAGTTAATTTTGAATTTCTTTCGTGATATGCAAGAGTTGGAATATTTCCATAGTGTTTTATCGTGCTATAGCCTACCTTGTCACAGTTACATTCTCTTGATTTTTCAAAGTTCATTATGGATTTCTTTACTTGAAATGCAAGAGTTGGAATATTTCAGTAGTGTTTTGTCATGGTATACCTTGTCACAGTTACATTCTCTTGATTTTTCAAAGTTCATTTTTGGATTTCTTTCGTTGAAATGCAAGAGTTGGAATATTTCAGTAGTGTTTTGTTGTGGTTTACCTTGTCACAGTTACATTCTCTTGATTTTTCAAAGTTCATTTTAGAATTTATTTCATTGAAATGCAAGAGTTGGAATATTTCAGTAGTGTTTTGTCATGGTTTAACTTGTCACAGTTACATACTCTTGATTTTTCAAAGTTTATTTTGAATTTTTCCATTATCTTGATTTTTAAAAGTTCATTTTGAGTTTCTTTAGTGAAATGCAAAAGTTGGAATATTTCAGTAGTGTTTTGTCGTGGTTTACCATGTCACAATTACATTCTATTGATTTTTCAAAGTTCATTTTGAATTTCTGTCGTGAAATGCAAGAGTTGGAATATTTCAATAGTGTTATGTAGTGGTTTACCTTGTCACTGTTACCATTTCTTGATGTTTCAAAGTTTATCTTGGATCTCTTTACTTGAATTGCAAGAGTTGGAATATTTCAGTAGTGTTTTGTCATGGTATACATTGTCAAAGTTACATTCTATTGATTTTTCAAATTTTATTTTGGATTTGATTAGTTGAAATTTAAGAGTTGGAATATTTAAATAGTGTTTTGTCTTGGTTTACCTTGTCACAGTTACATTCTCTTGATTTTTCATATTTCATTTTGGATTTTTACATTCTCATGATTTTTCAAAGTTCATTTTGAATTTTTTTCGTTGAAATGCAAGAGTTGGAATATTTCAGTAGTGTCTTGTTTTGCTTTACCTTGTCACTCTTACATTCTCTTGATTTTTCAAAGTTCATTTTGGATTTCTCCCCTTGAAATGCAAGAGTTGGAATTTTTCAGTAGTGTTTTGTTGTGTTTTACATTGTCACAATTACATTCTCTTGATTTTTCAAAGTTCATTTTGATTTTCTTTCGTGAAATGCAAGAGTTGGAATATTTCAGTAGTGTTTTGTCGTGGTTTACCATATCACTGTTACATGCTTTTGATTTTTCAAAGTTCATTTTGAATTTCTTTCTTGAAATGGAAGAGTTGGATTATTTCAGTAGTGTTTTATCATGGTTTACCTTTTCACAGTTACATTCTCTTGATTTTTCAAAGTTCATTTTGGATTTCTTTCATTGAAATGCAAGAGTTGGAATATATCAATAGTGTTTTGTCATGGTTTACCTTGTCACAGTTACATTCTCTTAATTTTCAAAGTTTATTTGGAATTTCTTTCGATGAAATGCAAGAGTTGGAATATTTCAGTAGTGTTTTGTCATGGGTTACCTTGACATAGTTACATTCTCTTGATTTTTCAAAGTTCATTTTGAATTTCTTTCATTGAAATGCAAGCGTTGGAATATTTCAGTAGTGTTTTGTCGTGGTTTACCTTGTAACAGTTACATTCTCATGATTTTCAAAGTTCATTTTGAATTTCTGTCATTGAAATGCAAGAGTTGGATTATTTCAGTAATGTTTTGTCATGGTTTACCATGTCACGGTTACATTCTCCTGATTTTTCAAAGTTCATTTTGGATTTCTTTCGTTGAAATGAAAGAGTTAGAATATTTCAGTAGTGTTTTGTGTGGTTTACCATGTCACAGTTACCTTCTCTTGATTTTTTAAAGTTCATTTTGAATTTCTTTCATTGAAATGCAAGAGTTGGAATATTTCAGTAGTGTTTTATTGTGCTTTATCTTGTCAAAGTTACATTCTTTTAATTTTTCAAAGTTCATTTTGAATTTCTTTCGTTGAAATGCAAGAGTTTGAATATTTCAGTAGTGTTTTGTTGTGCATTACCTTGTCACAGTTACATTCTCTTGATTTTTCAAAGTCCATTTTGAATTTCTTTCATTGAAACGCAAGAGTTGGAATATTGCAGTAGTGTTTTGTTGTGGTTTACCTTGTCACAGTTACATTCTCTTGATTTTTCAAAAGTTCATTTTGGATTTCTTTCGTTGAAATGCAAGAGTTGGAATATTTCAGTAGTGTTTTTTGTCGTGGTTTACCTTGTCAAAGTTACATTCTCTTGATTTTTCAAAGTTCATCTTGAATTTCTTTCGTTGAAATGCAAGAGTTGGAATATTTCAGTAGTGTTTTGTCGTGGTTTACCTTGTCACAGTTACATTCTCTTGATTTTTCAAAGTTCATTTTGGATTTCTTTTCTTGAAATACAAGAGTTAGAATATTTCAGTAGTGTTTTGTCGTGATTTATCTTGTCACAGTTACATTCTCTTGATTTTTAAAAAGTTCATTTTTGGATTCCTTTCGTTGAAATGCAAGAGTTGGAATATTTCAGTAGTGTTTCGTTATGGTTTACCTTGTCACAATTACATTCTCTTGATTTTTCAAAGTTCATTGTGGATTTTTTTTTTCCTTTAAATGCAAGAGTTGGAATATTTCAGTAGTGTTTTGTCATGATTTACCTTGTCATAGTTAAATTCTCTTGATTTTTCAAAGTTCATTTTGGATTTTTACATTCTCTTGATTTTTCAAAGTTCATTTTGAATTTCTTTCGTGAAATGCAAGAATTGGAATATTTCATTAGTGCTTTGTCGGGGTTTACCATGTCACAGTTAAATTCTCTTGATTTTTCAAAGTTCATTTTGAATTTCTTTCGTGAAAAGCATGAGTTGGAATATTTCAATAGTGTTTTATCGTGGTTTACCTTGTCACAGTTACATTCTCATGATTTTTCAAAGCTCATTTTGGATTTCTTTCCTTGAAATGTAAGAGTTGTAATATTTCAGTAGTGTTTTGTCGTGGTTTACATTGTCACAGTTATATTTTCTTAATTTTTAAAAAGTTCATTTTTGGATTTCTTTCGTTGAAATGCAAGAGTTGGAATATTTCAGTAGTGTTTTGTTATGGTTTACCTTGTCACAGTTACATTCTCTTGATTTTTCAAATTTCATTTTGAATTTCTTTAATTGAAATTAAATATATTGAATATTTAAGTAGTGTTTTGTCTTGGTTTACCTTGTCACAGTTACATCCTCTTGATTTTTCAAAGTTCATTTTGGATTATTACAATCTCCTTATTTTTCAAAGTCCATTTCGAATTTCTTTCATGAAATGCAAGAGTTGGAATATTTCAATAGTGTTTTATCGTGGTTTACCTTTTCAAAGTTATATCCTCTTGATTTTTCAAAGCTCAATTTGGATTTTTTTCTTTGAAATGCAAGGTCGTGGTTTACCTTGTCAGAGTTACATTCTCTTGATTTTTCAAAGTTCATTTTGGATTTCTTTCCTTGAAATGCAAGAGTTGGAATATTTCAGTAGTGTTTTGTCATGGTTTACCTTGTCACAGTTACATTCTCTTGATTTTTCAAAGTTCATGTTTGGATTTATTTCGTTGAAATTCAAGAGATGGAATATTTCAGTAGTGTTTTGTCATGGTCTACCTTGGCACAGTTACATTCTCTTGATTTTCAAAGTTCATTTTGGATTTCTTTCCTTGAAATTTAAGAGCTGGAATATTTCAGTAGTTTTTTGTAATGGTTTAACTTGTCGCAGTTACATTCTCTTTTTTTTTTAAAGTTTATTTTTGATTTCTACATTCTATTGATTTTTCAAAGTTCATTTTGGATTTCTTTCGTTGAAATGCAAGAGTTGGAATATTTCAGTAGTGTTTTGTGATGGTTTACCTTCTCACAGTTACATTCTCTTGATTTTTCAAAGTTAATTTTGGATTTCTTTCATGAAATGCAAGAGTTGGAATATTTCAGTAGTGTTTTATCGTGGTTTACGTTTTCACAGTTACATTGTGTTGATCTTTCAAAGTTCTTTTTGGATTTCTTTCCTTGAAATGCAAGAGTTGGAATATTTCAGTACTGTTTTGTCGTGGTTTTTCGTTTTGTTGTCGTGATTTTGTTTTGTCGTGATTACATTCTCTTGATTTTTCAAAGTTTTTTTTGGATTTCTTTCCTTGAAATGCAAGAGTTGGAATATTTCAGTAGTGTTTTGTCGTGGTTTACCTTGCCACAGTTACATTCTCTTGATTTTTCAAAGTTCCTTTTTCGATTTCTATCGTTGAAATGCAAGAGTTGGAATATTTCAGTAGTGTTTTGTTTTGGTTTACCTTGTCACAGTTACATTCTCTTGATTTTTCAAAGTTTATTTTTGGATTTCTATCGTTGAAATGCAAGAGTTGGAATATTTCAGTAGTGGTTTGTCGTGGTTTACCTTGTCACAGTTACATTTTCGTGAATTGTCAAAGCTCATGTTTGGATTTCTTTCGTTAAAATGCAAGAGTTGGAATATTTCAGTAATGTTTTGTTATGGTTTACCTTGTCAAAGTTACATTGTCTTGAATTTTCAAAGTTCATTTTGGATTTCTTTCCTTGAAATGCAAGAGCTGGAATATTTCAGTTGTGTTTTGTCGTGGTTTACCTTGACATAGTTACATTCTCTTGATTTTTCAAAGTTCATTTTGGATTTTTACATTCTCTTGATTTTTCAAAGTTCATTTTTTATTTCTTTCGTTGAAATGCAAAAGTTGGAATATTTCAGTAGTGTCTTGTTGTGCTTTACCTTGTCACTGTTACATTCTCTTGATTTTTCAAAGTTCATTTTGAATTTCTTTTGTTGAAATGCAAGAGTTAGAATATTTCAGTAGTGTTTTTGTTGTGGTTTACCTTGTCAAAGTTAAATTCTCTTGATTTTTCAAAGTTTATTTTGAATTTCTTTCGTTGAAATGCAAGAGTTGGAATATTTCAGTAGTGTTTTATCATGGTTTACCTTTTCACAGTTACATTCTCTTGATCTTTCAAAGTTATTTTTGGATTTCTTTCCTTGAAATGCAAGAGTTGGAATATTTCAGTAGTCTTTTGTCGTTGTTTACATTGCCACAGTTACATTCTCTTGATTTTTCAAAGTTCATGTTTGGATTTTTATCGTTGAAATGCAAGAGTTGGAATATTTCAGTAGTGTTTTGTTATGGTTTACCTTGGCACAGTTACATTCTCTTGATTTTCAAAGTTCATTTTGGATTTCTTTCGTTGAAATGCAAGAGTTGGAATATTTCAGTAGTGTTTTGTCATGGGTTACCTTGTCACAGTTACATTCTCTTGATTTTTCAAAGTTCATTTTGAATTTCTTTCATTGAAATGCAAGCGTTGGAATATTTCAGTAGTGTTTAGTCGTGGTTTACCTTCTCACAATTAAATTCTATTGATTTTTCCAAGTTCATTTTGGATTTATTTCATTGAAATGCAAGAGTTGGATTATTTCAGTAGTGTTTTGTCGTGGTTTACCTTATCACAGTTACATTCTCATGATTTTTCAAAGTTCATTTTGAATTTCTTTCATTGAAATGCAAGAGTTGGATTATTTCAGTAATCTTTTGTCATGGTTTACCATGTCACAGTTACATTCTCTTGATTTTTCAAAGTTCATTTTGAATTTCTTTCATTGAAATGCAAGAGTTGGATTATTTCAGTAGTGTTTTGTCGTGGTTTACCTTGTCACAGTTACATTCTCTTGATTTTTCAAAGTTCATTTTGAATTTCTTTCATTGAAATGCAAGAGTTGGAATATTTCAGTAGTGTTATGTCATGGTTTACCTTGTCACAGTTAAATTCTCTTAATTTTTCAAAGTTCATTTTGAATTTCTTTCATTGAAATGCAAGAGTTGGAATATTTCAGTAGTGTTTTGTTGTGGTTTACCTTGTCAAAGTTACATTCTATTAATTTTTCAAATTTAATTTTGAATTTCTTTCGTTGAAATGCAAGAGTTTGAATATTTCAGTAGTGTTTTGTTGTGCTTTACCTTGTCTCAGTTACATTCTCTTGATTTTTCAAAGTTCATTTTGAATTTCTTTCATTGAAACGCAAGAGTTCGAATATTTCAGTAGTGTTTTGTTGTGGTTTACCTTGTCACAGTTACATTCTCTTGATTTTTCAAAAGTTCATTTTGGATTTCTTTCGTTGAAATGCAAGAGTTGGAATATTTCAGTAGTATTTTTTGTCGTGGTTTATCTTGTCATAGTTACATTCTCTTGATTTTTCAAAGTTCATTTTGAATTTCTTTCGCGAAATGCAAGAGTTGGAATATTTCAGTAGTGTTTTGTTGTGGTTTACCTTGTCACAGTGACATTCTCTTGATTTTTCAAAGTTCATCTTGAATTTCTTTCGTTGAAATGCAAAAGTTGGAATATTTCAGTAGTGTTTTGTCGTGGTTTACCGTGTCACAGTTAAATTCTCTTGATTTTTCAAAGTTCATTGTGGATTTCTTTTGTTGAAATGCAAGAGTTGGAATATTTCAGTAGTGTTTTGTTGTGCTTTACATTGTCACAGTTACATTCTCTTGATTTTTCAAAGTTTATTTTGGATTTCTTTCGTTAAAATGCAAGAGTTGGAAAATTTCAGTAGTGTTTTGTCGTGGTTTACTGTCACACAGTTACATTCTCTTGATTTTTCAAAGTTCATTTTGAATTTCTTTCCTACGTACGCGCGCGTACTTTGAAAAATCAAGAGAATGTAACTGTGACAAGGTAAACCATAACAAAACACTACTGAAACATTCCAAATCTTGCATTTTACGAAAGAAATCCAAAATGAACTTTTGAAAAATCAAGAGAATGTAACTGTGACAATTTAAAGCACAACAAAACACTACTGAAATATTCCAACTCTTGCATATCAACGAAACAAATTCAAAATGAACTTTGAAAAATTCAAGAGAATGTAATTTTGACAAGGTAAAGCACAACAAAACACTACTGAAATATTCCAACTCTTGTATTTCAATGAAAGAAATTCAAAATGAACTTTGAAAAATTAAGAGAATGTAACTGTGACAAGGTAAACCACGACAAAACGCTACTGAAATAATCCATCTCTTGCATTTCAATGAAACAAATTCAAAATGAACTTTGAAAAATCAAGAGAATGTAACTGTGACATGGTAAACCATGACAAAACACTACTGAAATATTCCAACTCTTGCATTTCAACGAAAGAAATCCAAAATGAACTTTTAAAAATCAATAGAATTTAACTGTGACAAGGTAAACCACGACAAAACACTACTGAAATATTCCAACTCTTGCATTTCAACGAAAGAAATCCAAAATGAACTTTGAGTAATCAAGAGAATGTAACTGTGATATGGTAAACCATGACAAAACATTACTGAAATAATCCAACTCTTGCATTTCAATGAAAGAAATTCAAAATGAACTTTGAAAAATCAAGAGAATGTAACTGTGACAAGGTAAACCCCGACAAAACACTACTGAAATAATCCAACTCTTGCATTTCAATGAAAGAAATTCAAAATGAACTTTGAAAAATCAAGAGAATGTAACTGTGACATGGTAAACCACAACAAAACACTACTGAAATGTTCCAACTCTTGCATTTCAATGAAAGAAATTCAAAATAAACTTTGAAAAATCAAGAGAATGTAACTTTGTCAAGAATATAACTGTGACAAGGTAAACCACGACACAACGCTTCTGAAATATTCCAGCTCTTGCGTTTCAACTAAAGAAATCCAAAATGAACTTTGAAAAATCGAGCGAATGTAACTGTGACAATGTAAACCACGACAAAACACTACTGAAATTTTCCAACTCTTGCATTTCAACGAAAGAAATCCGAAATGAAGTTTGAAAAATCAAGAAAATGTAACTGTGACAAGGTAAACCACAACAAAACACTACTGAAATATTCCAACTCTTGCATTTCAATGAATGAAAACCGAAATGAAGTTTGAAAGATCAAGAAAATGTAACTGTGTTAAGGTAAACCACGACAAAACACTACTGAAATATTCCAACTCTTGCATTTCAATGAATGAAATTCAAAATGAACTTTGAAAAATCAAGAGAATGTAACTGTGACAGGGTAAACAACAACAAAACACTACTGAAATATTCCAACTCTTGCATTTCAACGATAGAAATTCAAAATGAACTTTGAAAAATTAAGAGAATGTAACTGTGACAAGGTAAACCATGACAAAGCACTACTGAAATATTCTAACTCTTGCATTTCAACGAAGGAAATCCAAAAGGAAATTTGAAAAATCAAGGGAATGTAACTGTGCCATGGTAAACCACGACAAAACACTACTGAAATAATTCCACTCTTGCATTTCAATGAAAGAAATTCAAAAAGGACTTTGAAAAATCAAGAGAATGTAATTGTGACAAGGTAAACCATGACAAAACGCTACTGAGATATTCCAACTCTTGCTTTTCAACGAAAGAAATCCAAAATGAACTTAGAAAAATCAAAAAAATGTAACTGTGACAAGGTAAACCACAACCAAACACTACTGAAATATTCCAACTCTTGCATTTCAAGGAAAGAAACACAAAATGAACTTTGAAGAATCAAGAGAATGTAACTGTGACAATGTAAACCACGAAAAAACACTACTGAAATATTCCAACTCTTGCATTTCAATGAAAGAAATTCAAAATGAACTTTGAAAAATCAAGAGAATGTAACTGTGACAAGGTAAACCATGACAAAACACTACCGAAATATTCCAACTCTTGCATTTCAACGAAAGAAATTCAAAATGAACTTTGAAAAATCAAGGGAATGTAACTGTGACAAGGTAAACCACGACAAAACACTACTGAAATATTCCAACTCTTGAATTTCAACGATAGAAATTCAAAATGAAATTTGAAAAATTAAGAGAATGTAACTGTGACAAGTTAAACCATGACAAAACGCTACTGAGATATTCCAACTCTTGCTTTTCAACGAAATAAATCCAAAATGAACTTTGAAAAATCAAAAAAATGTAACTGTGACAAGGTAAACCACAACCAAACACTACTGAAATATTCCAACTCTTGCATTTCAATGAAAGAAACTCAAAACGAACTTTGAAAATCAAGAAAATGTAACTTTGACAAGGTAAACCACGAAAAAACACTACTGAAATATTCCAACTCTTGAATTTCAACCAAATAAATTCGAAATGAACTTTGAAAAATCAAGAAAATGTAACTGTTACATGGTAAACCATGACAAAAAACTACTGAACTATTCCAACTCTTGCATTTCAAAGAAAGATATTCAAAATGAACTTTGAAAAATCAAGAGAATGTAACTCTGACATGGTAAACCACGACAAAACACTATTGAAATAATTCAACTCTTGCATTACAACTCTTGCATTTCAACGAGATAAATCCAAAATGAACTTTGAAAAATCAAGAGAATGTAACTGTGACAAGGTAAACCACGACAAAACACTACTGAAATATTCCAACTCTTGCATTTCAATGAAAGAAATCCAAAATGAACTTTGAAAAATCAAGAAAATTTAAGTGTGACAAGGTAAACCACAACAAATCACTACTGAAATATTCCAACTCTTGCATTTCAATGAAAGAAATTCAAAATGGACTTTGAAATATCTAGAGAATGTAAGAGTGACAAGGTAAACCACGACAAAACACTACTGATATATTCCAACTCTTGCATTTCAATGAAAGAAATCCAAAATGAACTTTGAAGAATCATGACAATGTAAGTGTGACAAGGTAAACCACAACAAAACACTACTAAAATATTCCAACTCTTGCATTTCAATGAGAGAAATCCAAAATGAACTTTGAAAAATCAAAAGGGAATGTAACTGTGACATGGTAAACCACGACAAAACACTACTGAAATAATCCCACTCTTGCATTTCAATGAAAGAAATTCAAAATAAACTTTGAAAAATCAAGAGAATGTAACTGTGACAAGGTAAACCACAACAAAACACTACTGAAATATTCCAACTCTTACATTTCAACGAAAGAAATCCAAAATGAACTTTGAAAAATCATGAGAATGTAACTCTGACAAGGTAAACCACGACAAAACACTACTGAAATATTCCAACTCTTGCATTTCAATAAAGAAATTCAAAATGAACTTTGAAAAATTAAGAGAATGTAACTGTGATAAGGTAAACCACAACAAAACACTACTGAAATGTTCCAGCTCTTGCATTTCAACGATAGAAATTCAAAATGAATTTTGAAAAATCAAGAAAATGTAAGTGTGACAAGGTAAACCACAACAAAACACTACTGAAATATTCCAACTCTTGCATTTCAACCAAAGAAATCCAAAATGAACTTTGAAAAATCAAGAGAATGTAACTGTGACAAGGTAAACCACGACAAAACACTACTTAAATATTCAAACTCTTGCATTCCAATGAAAGAAATCCAAAATGAACTTTGAAAAATCATCAGAATGTAATTGTGACATGGTAAACCACACCAAAACACTACTAAAATATTCCAACTCTTGCATTCTAATGAAAGAAATCCAAAATAAACTTTGAAAAATCAAAGGGAATGTAACTGTGACATGGTAAACCACGACAAAACACTACTGAAATAATCCCACTCTTGCATTTCAATGAAAGAAATTCAAAATGAACTTTGAAAAATCAAGAGAATGTAACTGTTAAAAGTTAAACCACGACAAAACACTACTGAAATATTCCAACTCTTGCATTTCAGGGAAAGAAATCCAAAATGAACTTTGAAAAATTAAGTGAATGTAACTGTGACAAGGTAAACCTCGACAAAACACTACTGAAATATTCCAACTCTTGCATTTCAATGAAAGAAAACCGAAATGAACTTTGAAAAATCAAGAAAATGTAACTGTGACAATGTAAACCACAACAAAACACTACTAAAATAATCCTACTCTTGCATTTAAACGAAGGAAATTCAAAATGAACTTTGAAAAATCAAGAAAATGTAACTCTGACAAGGTAAACCACGACAAAACACTACTGAAATATTCCAACTCTTGCATTTCGATAAAAGAAATTCAAATGAACTTTGAAAAATCAAGAGAATGTAACTGTGATAAGGTAAACCACAACAAAACACTACTGAAATATTCCAACTCTTGAATTTCAATGATAGAAATTCAAAATAAATTTTGAAAAATTAAGAGAATCTAACTGATAAGTTAAACTATGACGAAACGCCAATTTCATAGTCCATCTCGATAAATTCAGCGAATAAAATCGAAAATGAGCCTTCAACAATCTCTTAACTGTAACTCTGAGATGTTAAACCACTATCACACAGTACTAACATTATCTACCGCTTGCATTATGATTAAGTATAATCAAATGAATTATGAATAATCAAGAAAATTCAACTGTGACAAGGTAAACCACGACAAAACGCTGCTGAAATATTCCAACTCTTGCATTTCAACGAAAGAAATCCAAAAGGAACTTTGAAAAATCAAGAAAATGTAACTGTGACAAGGTAAACCACAACCAAACACTACTGTAATATTCCAACTCTTGCATTTCAACGAAAGAAATTCAAAATGATCTTTGAAAAATCAAGAGAATGTAACTCTGACAAGGTAAACCATGGCAAAACACTACTGAAATAATCCAACTCTTGCATTTCAATGAAAGAAACTCAAAATGAACTTTAAAAATCAAGAGAATGTAACTGTGACAAGGTAAACCACAACCAAACAGTACTGAAATATTCCAACTCTTGCATTTCAATAAAAGAAATTCAAAATGAAGTTTGAAAAATCAAGAGAATTTAACTGTGACAAGGTAAACCACAACCAAACTGAGAATTTAACTGTGACATGGTAAAACACGACAAAACACTACTGAAATATTCCAACTCCTGCATTTCAACAAAACAAATTCAAAATGAACTTTGAAAAATTAAGAGAATGTAACTGTGACAAGGTAAACCACAACAAAACACTTCTGAAATAATCCAACTCTTGCATTTCAACGAAGGAAATCGAAAATGAACTTTGAAAAATCAAGGGAATGTAACTGTGACATGGTAAACCACGACAAAACACTACTGAAATAATCCCACTCTTGCATTTCAATGACAGAAATTCAAAATGAACTTTGAAAAATCAAGAGAATGTAACTGAAACAAGGTAAACCCCGACAAAACGCTACTGAAATATTCCAACTCTTGCATTTCAACGAAAGAAATTAAAAATTAACTTTGAACAGTCAAGAGAATGTAACTGTGACATGGTAAACCACGACAAAAAACTACTGAAATATTCCAACTCTTACATTTCAATGAAAGAAATTCAAATGAACTTTGAAAAATCAAGAAAATGTAACTGTGATAAGGTATACCACAACCAAACACTACTGAAATATTCCAACTCTTGCATTTCAACTAAAGAAATTCAAAATGAACTTTGCAAAATCAAGAGAATGTAAGTGTGGTAAGGTAAACCACGAGAAAGCACTACTGAAATAATCCAACTCTTGCATTTCAATGAAAGAAATTCAAAATGAACTTTGAAAAATCATGAGAATGTAACTGTGATAAGGTAAACCACAACAAAACACTACTGTAATATTCCAACTCTTGCATTTCAACGAAAGAAATTCAAAATGAACTTTGAAAAATCAAGACATTATAAATTTGACAAGGTAAATCATGACAAAACACTACTGAAATAATCCAACTCTTGCATTTCAATGAAAGAAATTCAAAATGAACTTTGAAAAATCAAGAGAATGTAACTGTGACAAGGTAAACCATGACAAAACACTACTGAAATATTCCAACTCGTGCATTTCCATGAAAGAAATTTAAAATGAACTTCGAAAAATCAAGAAAATGTAACTGTGACAAAGTAAACCACACCCAAACACTACTGAAATATTCCAACTCTTGCATTTCAACGAAAGAAATTCAAAATGAACTTTGAAAAGTTAGGCCTTTGGGGCGCCGGGGGCCCTTAGGGGGGCCCTTTGGGGAGCCCGGAGGACCCTTTGGGGGCCGGGGGTTTCCTTCGGGGTTGGGGTAGGGGGGTCGGGGCCCTTTGGGGTCGGGGTAGAGGACCTCACGACACTGTTCAAATACAACTTGTTTACTATAACGATCACAGAGTTTCACTCTCAAATTCTCTTCTAAAACCTTTTCTAAAATCATGTTTTAAAATGTCTCTAACTGTTTAGCCGAAATAATTCCCTAAAATGTCTAAAACGGTTTCGCCCAAATAATCCCTAAACGTAATTTCAGTGAGTTCCTTTTGTTTTTGATATCTCTGTGCTTTCACATTTGAAATTACTGGGAAACCTTTTCCCGCGCATCTCTAAGATCAAAACATTCGCCCGGACACAATTCTCCTGGTAGAACTCCAAAGACGATAATAGACATTTGCTCGGAAACAATTCTGTTTGGAAACAACAAATTAATTCCCCTTTCGTGAATCAATAATTCTCCTTAGAAACAACAAATTAATTCCCCTTTCGTGACAAATCAATCAATCATGACATCATCTGTCAGGTATTAATAAACATTCGCCCGGAAACAATTCTCTTTGGAAATACATCAAAGACATTAATTAACTTGACGTCATCTGTCAGACATTAACTAACTTCCCCGGAAACAATTCTGACAGGTGATATTAGACTCAATAATCCAGAAAACATCCATCAAACTGAGAAAGTTCCTGTTTTTTCAATCTCACTGACAAAAACCATAAAACAGACATAAATTGATGTTGACATCCATGAAAAACATCAAATAAATTGACCAACACACATAACCGTCCAAAAAAACATCCAAAAAAGTGAGAAAAAATCCTGTTTTTTCATTCTCACTGACAACGAACAGACATAAAAACATGCATAAATTATGAAAAAAGTTGTAGGTGGCAGCAGGGGTGAGCAATCGCGCTGGTACCCCCCTTTCTACTATTGACCTCCATGAGACGACGATTTATTCCTGGAGAAGTAGCATTGTCGACCAAAGAAACCTTGTATTGCAAGGTTATGAAAATAATGTATCTGCGTTTTCTCAGGAACAGCTTGAGGATCGAGTTGAAAGTTTCAGTGGTTGATGGCGGGTCAAGTAAACCTCAACTTTTGGCTTGGGGGAAGGCAAATGTAAATCGCAAAAAAAAACGTTAACTAGGTTATCAAAATGACTTAACTGCAACATCTTGGGAACTAATTCTTGGGATCGAGGTAAAACTCTCAGAATAGTGGGGAGGGGAGGGAGGTAGGGGAATTCTTATTTTGTGTTTTTAGGAAGACGTGTGGCGGGGGGGGGGGCAACAAATATTTCTCTGATCTGGCACTACTCGCCCGTTTGGAACTTGATCTATTCGTGGTGAAACAGTTAGGTATATCAAGAGACAGTATGTTCACCAAAGCCATCAAAACAGCTTATCTGTAGTGTCCGAAGAATGAAGTTTCAGCCCATTTGGACCGCTATTTGACTTGTTTTGTCACCTTACCTAACTTACCTGTGTAAAAATAGTTTCTGAAATAAATTTGAAATGTATGAAATGTTCTTCTTTGTCTTGGAGACTATTCTAATTCCAAAAGACATTCCAATTAATTCGCTTTTGTTTCAACAGATAACAAGCTTATGGCTGAGAATGGCCTGGAAGGCGGTGATGATGGTGACGAAGGAGAGAACATTTCAGACAGTGTAAGAGCTGTTTTTTCCTAATTTTCCATCAGAACGGCCATGATTCACTTTGGTCTCTCATAATTATGTTCTGTTTAGTATAAATGCGCTTATGTCATTTAGAACATTTTATAAGAAGAAACATATACTAGAAAGGATCCTTTAAAACTGAATATGATTAATCATGAGTTTTAAGAATGTCTTCTTATCGAAGAAGCCCCTTCAATCAGTAATTTAACGTGTATTGCCTATTTTGTCAGTGATTAATTAAACAAAGAAGTTTTATTCACAGATGAAGAGCAGTTGTTGAACTCCAATAAGAAAAATTAGCATATTTAAAGGAACCTTTTTGATTCCCCTTGAGGCCGCTATGAATTTTCGTGTGATATCTCTAATAATCACAAGCCAAGAAGTCGTATGCCAAAACTTCACGAAAGCACCATATATGAATTTTAGATAAATAATAGCTGAAAAATGTTCAGCTTTAAGTAAATGAACAATGAATGAAGAAATGAAATTACTGGGGTCATTTTATAGGAAAATATAATGGGATATAATAGAATAAGTACTAATATGGGATATAATAAGGTATTGGGATTGATAATAGAACAACGAAATACGAGTAAGTCAAGACAGATAAGATTCATCAGTGACTTGATGCTTGTTTATACTTGAATCCCTTTGTCGTTTTTTGAAACCACAATATTTGGGGTTTCATATTAGGAATGTTTAAGTAAAGAGTGAATTGTATTCTGTTAAACTTGAAAGAGCGGCAGCCTTTTTGTTGAGTTGTTTAAGCCCATTTTAATGTTTAATTTTCACTTGCACCTTAATTTAAGATTCTTAAAGAAGCTTTTTAATCAAGTTGTGTTTGATTTATGTTTATTTCATAATAAACAGGTTTTCAGGAAAATAAATATTTAACGGAAAAGTATTTAAAGAATTTTTCGGGAAACTAAGTATTTAACGTTAGTTTTGTAAAAATAACAATAATTGTAAATTTAATTATTTTTGATAATTAAAAATAATAAACCGTATTTTTTAGTGTATACACTATTATCAAAACTCCATTTTTCTAGATAAATTTCATTTGACAAGAGCTGCCCTATACTTTTTGCTCGTGTATTTGTTAATTCCAGCGCATAGTTGATACTGGCAGGTACATATGCATAAACTGATGTCAGTATAAGCTGCAAATTGGAAAGAGCTGTAAACCAAAATTTTTAACTATTTAAGGGATCTTCAAATTTCGGGGACCTCTTACACCACTGAATATCCCTTAAGAGTGTGTTTTGCTTTTTATTTTAAATACAACTTGACTATGCCACCCTAAATTTCACCTTGAAGAGAAAGTCTATAAGGGAGGAAAACAAACGTACGTACATCGTCAATAGATTCCTCCCATTCCACCCCCAAATTGTTTGTCCTCTTGATTTGTAAAAAGACATTTTTGGGGGGTATCTTCATTGAAAAATGGCTATTTCGGCATTTTCATTGAAAAAATTGAAATAGACATCATCAATAGACAGTAATACGACATCAGTGTAGCATTAACAGAGTTACGACAACTTCAAGTGTAGCTTCAAAGTACCAAGGACATCAAACTAAGGTTTTTTCCGTCCCTTGGCCTATCTTAGGTCTATCTGTACCTTAAAACCGTGATTATCCAAGTTCTTTCTTCTGGTTGTTCTAAATTGTTAAGTTTTTAGGTCAGTATCATATATCCGTCAGTTTTTTGGCGTTAAAGCTTGAAAATAAACAAGAAAAACTTGTTCTTCTGCATTGAAACGTGAAAATAAATTAGAAAGATATATTCCTGGAACTTTAAAGGAGAGCTGCACTTTCTTAGACTGACGCTACGTGTTTTTAACTTTTTTTTGCTGATTTCTCACTTCTGTTTTTTTGTTTTTTTTTGTGCCTGCTACTGTTATAAACTGTAAACGCGTATGAAGGTCTTTTTGATTAAAAATCTAGACTTTTCCCGACTTTCGAAAATCGATGTGGTTGTGTAAATATCCTTAACCGACTGAAACAATCCGATTACGTTTTCACTGTCCTTGGGACTGAAAAAAATAGTTATTGCAGTTAAGGTGGCTTTATCCTGCAGCGCTGTTGTCCATATACAACATATACGCTCCATTTATATATGTAAGTAGGAGCTTAAGTATAAGGCTTTTTTGGTGGTGTTGATGTGGGGTTGGGTTGTTGAAAAGTATAAAAGCAGGTGAAGGATATGTATACTATAACAAAATATGGGGAAGACTGGCAAAAATCTTGAAATATCGGTAAGAGATTGGCCAGTGACTTTTTTGTACTTCATCAAACTGACCTCTGAACAGTTCCTATGATTTTCCCAAAAATAATCCTTGGGAAGTAGGTAGTTTCAATGAATTTCCATTGTTTTGCTCTCAACGATTTGTGAAGCTGTTGTGCCTGACAAGCGTAACGAAGGTTTCGTATTTTCGTCATATTTTAAAAATTATGCATGCTGTTTTAAGGAACACGGGGGTACTTACCTCCTGTAAAGCCCTTTGCTTCTCTGGGAAACAGGGCCCGATTTCCTGACAGTTTATAAGTGGCCACGGAATTCCTGTGTTGTTGTAAAATCACTTTTCTGTGAATAGGCATCAAGAAAGCGAGTGGAACTGGCATTTTTGACGATAAATCACATTAGTCCAGTTTTATTCAAGAAAAAAAATCACTGTGATAATCTATTGCGCCCCCTGGCATTTTGTGCCCCTAGGCTCAGGCCTAGTGGGCCTATTGGTAAATCTGACCCCACTGGGTAATCCTAAAAACTTTGTATAAGGCAAAGATCAAGCAGCATATGGTAAATTATCGATTCTTAGCTGGCAGTTGCAGCTTTTTAAAATTCAGATTTTTCGGATGATTAATTAAAACGAAATGAAGAAAAGTTTGTCCCTGAAAAACTCATTGCCCCTCTGGAGAAACCTAAAAACCAGGTATAAATCAAAGATGTACAGTAAATTTAACTGGCCAGCTGCAGCTTTCTAAAATTCAGATTTTTCGGATGATTAATTAAAACAAAAATTAAGAACAGTTTGTTCCTGAAAAACACATTGCCCCTCTGGAAAAACCTAAAAAACAGATATAAAGCAAAGATCTCAGTGAATCACCCCCCCCCTCCTCCCTTAGCTGGTCAGCTGCAGCTTTCTAAAAATCAAATTTTTCGGATGATTAATTAAAATAAAAATGTTCTTGGAAAACTGGAAAACTCATTGCCCCTCTGGAGAAACCTATATACCAGGTATAGAACAAAGACCTACAGTAAATCATCCCCATTTAGCTCGTCAGCTGCAGCTTTCTAAAATTCAAATTTTTCGGATGATTGATTAAAACAGAAATGAAGATAATTTTGCTCCTGAAAAACTCATTGCCCCCCTGGAGAAACTTAAAAACCAGGTATAAAGCAAAGATCTACTGTAAATCACCCACATTTAGCTGCTCAGCTGCAGCTTTCTAAAATTCAAATTTTTAGGATTGTTAATTAAAACAAAAAATGAAGAAAGGTGTTTTCACCAACATTACTATTGTCTACAGAAAATATAGTTGTTTCTTTGTGATGTCTTCTCTATGAGCGGGAAAACCGTCAAAAAATAACAAGCCTGACTTAATAAAATTGCCCAAACAGTTTCTTTAGTTTTTCGTATACTTTTTGGCGTCTTTTGCAATCTGGCAATTCAGTTCGGTTCTTGAAGCAACCTCATTGAATCAGAATTATTTATTAACAAAATAATAATCTTAGTCATGGCTGAAGCCAGACTAAACGCCATTAGTTTTTACAAGTAAAATAAACAAGTACACTGGTTTAAATTGGTAAAAATTTATATTGACAATAAGGGCACAGAAGGATTCTTGTGACGGCTGTCCTGTTTTTGAGTGGTGCCAGTCAGTTGTTTTGACGGGTTTTTGTAACTGCGTTGTAAGGGTGTTGTGACAGATGTCTTTCGGAAGAAATATCGCAATAATTAAAAATAATTAATTGTTCAAGTTCTTTAATGATCAATATTTTTTTCAAAAAACAATCAGATTGAACAACACTATTATCCAGATACCAGAATAAAAAGGTGGCCCTTCAACTCTGCACATGGTAACAAAAAACAAAACGTCGATTAAATTCAAAATAGCCAAATACAAAAATTAATAAATAAAATGAGGAACCTCTATCCCAGAATTCAACTAAAATTTGTATTTACTAATTAAATGATTGTTTAAACTAATTTTATTATTAACCAAGGGTTTATTCAATTCTACAAAACTACGAAATTTATTCCAATTATATGTAATACTATGCCGTGGTGAAAAGCGGGATCTTTCGGATTTTAGTAAAGACTGATGAAGGACAGAACTACCACGGGTCAAATGGAGTCAAGGTTTTCTACTTTTATCGGTTTTCCCAGTGTTTCACAATAGTCCAACAATAGTTTTTCTCAGGGTTCGTTTGTTTGAAGTTTTTTCCAACTTTTCGCTGTCAGAACTGCTGATTCTGCTGTAAGATTGAAGATATTTTTAAGAAGACAACATTAATAGTAATTAATATTAAATTTGTTCTTATTTCTTTTAAAACTTGCAGCTACTCTCTAAAATTAAATTTGGTTTTTGACCAATTTCCGGTTGAACTTCGTCTATACAACGGATAGTTTATTAGTTCCTTTCTAGGGGTGTCGCTTAAATGAAGCATATCGTAGTATCCTTTTTTCACTAGCTTTCTTTTTGTCTGTTTTTCAACTTAATTTTAGTTATTCCAAACTATGTGCTCTGTGCCGGTGACCACCTCTTGTGTAAGAAACATTAAGTGTATAATATTGAAATAGTTGAAAATAACTTATAAAAAGCGGTAATAAATAATAAACGCTGAAATCAATAAAGTAAAATAACAAAAAAATCTACTAAAAGGTATAATTTGTTTTAAATAATAAGTTAGATAACAAATAAAAATGATCAATTAAATTTTCAGTAATTAACATGAAAACTGCAATACTTGGAAAAATGTTTTACTTTAGGTTTTATTATTTTTTTTTATAAATTTGTATTAATTTTGTATTAATTTAATTTTATTTTAGGCTTATATTTGGGTTTTATTTTAGACTATTTTAGGTTTTTAAATTTAATAACTGTTGGATTCTGTAGCAGGTTTTCTGTTGTCCATGAGCAAGGTAATAACAGACATATCAAACATCCGTTGTTAAAGCTCTAGTACGACAGCATATGACATTTGAGAGTGAGAGTTATTTTAGGATACTAAACTCTTCAATTATATCCATTTCATTTTGACTCATTCTAGGATGTCGCATCGTGTTTTTCATCAGAGAAGGATTCCGAACTTATGCTGAGGACTAATACACAACAATCTCCTCCTGGGACCAACAACCCAATCTGCTTAAACTAAATGGTGTATTTGCCAACCCGTTAAAATACTTACAATATCTCTGATGATATATCTAGTCAGTAAAGGTCATGTTCTTTAAAAAACATTTAAGTGTAGATAACAAGCATCTGAGAAAAATTGTATTTCAATACGCTAGTCCGTCGACTAAAGCTTTTCAAGGACAATAAAAAGGAAGTCAAAGTAAATTTTATATGTTAATTTCAGTCTGGAGAGATAGTGGCATTAAATGATCGGCCAGTTCCAGTCAAATTATGCAGACTGGACCGAGTAGACCTCAATGACAGAAAAAATTTGGAAAAACAAATTTGTGTGTGACAATTCATGACAAAAAGAAAAATCGAATTGGTTTTGCCAATCAGCTAGAAACTCAAAGAATATGTAAAGTGTGCTAATGAAGCTTTAATGGATTTGTGATATCGTCTTTTGTACTACAAAAATCAAAACTACTTTTATAAATAAGCAAGACATGTATTTATTTAAATGTGCTAACAGTTACTACAAAACACACATGAAAAGATTCTTTAAAATGTTTGCACAAAACTACGGCTTATAGAACTTTTTGAGTGAGCCTGCAAATTACTTCGAAAATTTTAGATACTATAAAAATTTTAGTTTTCTAAATGAAAAGCTTAAAGAAACATACAAAAACTCATAAAATTTAGCCCTTAATAAAGCTATGTCACTTGAAAGCCCAACATAAATCATTAAAAAAGAATCAAATAGCCCTTTTCAAAGTAAAGTAAAAACAAATACTTGAATAAGGCCGAAATAACGTCATCAACTAGTCTAGCTTAAAATGGAATAAAATACTATGAAAAAATTAATGAAACTGAGAAACCGAATAATATCCACGCATATCAAAATCTGCCTTTTTCATCCCTATACCTAAGCCAGATGACGATCCAGTGTGTGGGATCATATATCATATATTTTTTTCTGTGATTTGAAAGTTTATTAAAGCTTTTCAAATCATTCACTTTGTTAGCACCTGGATTCAAGTCATATTTTAGGCCACCCACAATACGGATTCCACTGGAAGTGTTCAACACTTGACTGCTTAATGACCGAAGACCAGGAATGGATCGAACTCCTAGCAAAAAGATATGATATGAGGCCATTGTCATTTGACATTGCTAACGCGTAAGATGCCAGAGGATATCTGTTAAAGGTGACTGAGAGCTTTATTTCTGATCGCTCATTGCGTTCATTGAGCCGTTCTTGAAGGGTTCACTTTCTTCGAATTTTCAATAAAGACAGGCATACCGCAGGCTAGTATATTGCAAATATATTCTAGGACAACAGAAAAGCTGGGGATAACCCTTCGCTGCAAAATCGTCCACCCCTCAGCTCGATCGTCCCACTTTACAAGTCTTACATCAGACCCATTGCCGAGTATGGTTTGCTGGTGCTCCTGAAAGTAGTTGGCACCATTGTAAGAGGTTCATAGTAAGGAAAATGTTAGGTTTAGTTGTTCTCGACGATTCTCTTCAGTCTGTTAGTGAAAGGTTTGTTGTAGTTTCGATGGCTGTTTTCCAAAAGTACGTAAATTCAACTTCTCTAGAGCTTTCTAGCACCCCCTCCCCATTGTCCAACTGACAAGACAAACACAAAGGCACATAGCTATATCCGATTATCTTGAAGTTGGCTCGTCGAAAATATAATATTTAAAAAACAGCTTCATTCGACGTTGCAGCTCGATCTGAAAGAATCTTCCTGGGCATGGACATCTCTGTTGATTTTTTAAAAAGAAATGTCTATCCGTCATTTAATACCTCGATAAAACAAAAGCGGCAAATCATTTATTTAATTAAACCTGGCACCGCAGATTTAGGGATAAAAATTAAAAATCAATGTAAAAAACACTTCAGACTTTAAAATTACAAATATGAATACGGATCAATAATGAAATGAAAAAAAATGGCATAAGAATTCGCAATTAAGATTTTCTTGAAAAGATAAGTTTATTACTTTGGAAAGTATTTATGTAAATATGGTCTAAATGTCTATCCAAACACTTAATAAAAAGAAGACACGGCTTTCACTCATCTGTATGTTACTTCGCCAGCCTCCTACAAAAAAAAATTTCAGGCAAAATTGTCATCTGGTACCGCGGATTTAGGAATAAAAATAAAAAATCAATGTAAATAAACACTTTAAACTTAAAAATTACAGATATAATTGTGGATCAGTAATGAAATGCAAAAAAAAATGGCATAAGAATTCCCTATTAAGATTTTCTTGAAAAGATGTTTATTACTTTGGAAAGTATTTATGTAAATATGGTCTAAATGTCTTCCCGAACACTAACTAAAAAGAAGACACGGCTTTCATTCATCTGTATGTTACCTCGCCAGCCTTCAACAAAAATATTTTCATGCAAAGTTGTCATTTGGAGAAAAATCAAACCAGGTGAGCAGAAAGCTGTTTTCTCTCGGCCGACTTCGCTTAAAAGAGCCGTAATAAAGATACGGCTTATCTAAAGATACTGCGTGATATGGATCAGCCAAAAATAGTGGACATACCTGCAGAGATTTCAACTGTCACACTTTTGTACTGTTTGTCACATTTCTTCTGTCATTGTCGCACTTCTGTATATACGACTATGAAAATGTCAATTTTCATTGAAAGTCTCTTTTCCAAAGACAGGGCTCCCAAAAGCAAGAAAACTTTCTATGTTCACTTAAAATACGATTTGAACATGTAAGAAAATAAAAATAGTTTGCCAACAGTCGTCTCCCTGTCTTATGCTACTTGAAGTGTAGCTAGATAGAGCCTCTTTTTAGGTGACGCTATGTGAATCGAGCAGGTTGCGAGAGGAGTCGGAAGATTTGAATAATTCTTATTAGGCTAGCAAGAAAACTCAACTGATCACTGATCACTGAAAAATTCACTGAATATTTTTGCGGAACTATAAAGAGTTGACTGGATGTTTGATCCTCACTGGGTTGTTACATGACGCCATCAATAAGATCACTCGATTGCTTTCAGTCACTGGGCCTCAAAACCCTGGTCACTGAAATTATTAAACTGGCACGTACAATTTCGATGCCTGAAGTTTCGAAAAAAGAGAAAACTATAGATAGAGCGAGTGAGAGAGAGAGAGAGAGAGGGAGAGAGGGAGAGAGATAGAGTAGCAAAATTTAAAACTATATTTATTTATTTAAAGGATGGATGCCTGTTTTCAGTATTTTATGCTTCACTATTTGATTTAGCACAACTGAGCCAGTTTCTGGTTGCTATAGAAAAGTAAACTTTTTGCTACTGAAGTCCCCCTTTATGCTGAGCCAGCGTCACAAAAAATTCACTCCTAGTCTAGTACAGCCCATAGTACATAGTAGTAGACCCAAGCGCCGCGCCGATGAGGGAAGACTGGCTGCAGCGGGGCCAAAACATCGTGCCGACGCCACGCCCCTGGGAGGATGTTGGCGGTGCGCTGCCGGTACGATCAATGTTGACCGCAAACATTAATGTTTTCATCAGTCTTTCTTAAATCACAGCTTAAATTTACAACAGATTCGAGCCTATTCATGAGTTCAAAAATTCACAAGTCGCTGGCTGGAAACTGGTCTTCTTCGTTATTCATCAAGAGAAGTAGAAATCTGGTAGAAACGAAATGGCTGTGGCGTTTCAGAACCCTTGCATAATATGAGTAGTTGAGGTATATATTAGCTATGTATTCTTAACATAAATAATTATCAAAATTAGTAGTTTTTTTTCATCGAGTATTATTGCATATAAAACTTCAAATAGCGTATCAAAAAACTCGTCAGTTATCTGGGTAAAAACTTTGAATATAACTGAACTTAGAAGCTTAATTTTTTCATAATGCCTTTTGCCTATATCTGTTTTGTCACCTTTAGAACAATTGAAATGGGCGACCTTGATATTGATTGTTTTTTTTTGTTTTTTTTTTTTTTTGCTCTTGGATTCCTAAAATGCCTTCCTTGTATTAAAAACTGTTTTTTAATAACAATTAAAAAATATACATTTTAAAGTTTTATTTGGCTTCTTTATAGAATATATGTCATTTAGGCTAAAGCTGAACTGCTGCTTTTTTATTGCTTTTGGCTGCTCTTTTGGATATTATTCATTTTTTCTTCTGAGGATTCATTCCAAATTATAAACTCATAAATACCTAATATCAGTCAAATTATAAACTGCATTTAAAAGGAGTAAATTTATCGAATTGAAAAACAAACGATGAACACTTCACATGAGAACAGTTCAATTACAATGAAACAAAAAACACTTAATGGTTTTTTCGGTATGAAGAAAAATGAAGTGCCAGCTACTTTCTTAGGTAAAAAATGAAAAGCTCATCCGTTTTAAATATAATTAAATGAAATAATATGCAGACTGAAGTAGCTCCAGGAAGATGTTGAGATTTTCTTCCTAGTTCGTCACTTTTATTCCAAGCAAAATGCTAGGACACTTAGTATCAGTTATTGAGCTTAAGCTTTGATTTCCAAATACTCGCAAAGATTACCAAATTTAAGAAAGTCGCAACAATAAGTCCCCTGTGGTCAAAATACTCAAAAAATCCTCTTTGATCCCCACCAGGCTCAAAGCTTCTGCTATGGTCATATCCATGGAAATCTCCAAATAGTTTCTTTTCAAAATAGCTTTCAAGCATAGTTAGGGGTATTTAGCCTTTTTTGCTTTTCTTCAAAGCTTTGAAAAAAGTGTTATAATATTCCAGATGTTACATTTGTTATATTTGTGCATACTTTTGGTAATCATTTGAGGGTGATCGAATTTTTCAACCACTGTAGATGCGTAAGAACGTTACAACCTCTAGTACCCTGAGGTCAATAAACTGTCGAAGACTCCTCCTTGAACCTCCCAAATTGAAAGCTTTTATTATGACCTGTCCTTTTAATGTAACTTGGGCACTGCACCAAGGGTGCCATTGTCACTTGAGTGCAACGTTAGGTGAGGATGTCGATATCACTTTCATCACAACAATTCGTTTTAGTGTGAATCTGCCTGGTACTTATAAATGAATCTTTTCAAAGTAAACCCGTTTCATCAATAAGAAAAAAAACGAATTGGACACATGCGTCCCTTTCCCTTTGGACGATAAAACTATACAAGTGCTGTATCAAGTATAACTCACGAAAACCCTGTTAATTTTTGTCAACTTTTCAATTTTTTGGCATCCCACTTTCAATGAAAAAAAAATCAAGGTACTAGCACTTAAATACAATAACACCCTATTCCCCCCCTCTGGATACCATCTTGATAGGATACCGTCTCTGCTTTAAATAAAAACATAATTAACTTATTGGCATCCCTGCTTTCAAACAAAAAAATTGAGGTATTATCATTTAAATATGATAGCTCACTAGCCCCCCCCCCCACTCTGGATACACGCTTGATAGGATGCCGTCTCTGTTTTAAATTAGAAAAAAAATTACTTTTTGGCATCCCTGCTTTCAATAAAAAAATTTCGAGATATTATCATTTAAATGTAATACATCCCTCTCCCCCCCCTCCTCTGGATACCACCTTGATAGGATACCGTCTAAGCTTGACATTAGAAAAATAATTTACGTAATAATTAACTAGGTCACTATATGGTTCAAACAAACACATAAAATAATGTTAAACAGCTTAGTGTTCATTGAAAAAAAAATTTAGGGTATGAGTAAAGGGGTACAAATACGACAAAAAATAGGTCGAAATTATTAATATATGCCTGAAACTATTTGAAAACTGAGTCATAGATTCACCGTGTCATTCAATAAGATCCAAAGAATCTAATTAAAAGGGAGCACACAAAAAAGCCAAATTAGGCCAGTAGCCTATGAGAAATCACAAAATACCCAAGACAATATATAAGTCCCAATGGGGGGCCCTGGGCCTATCAAAATATTTCAATGGTTTCCCATGATATTTAATATCATTTTTTTCTGTCTCCACCTTAAATGAAAAAAATAATTATCTTTTTTGGCATCCCTGCTTTCAATAAAAAAAATGAGGTATTATCATTTAAAAATGATAACCCCCTATCCCCCCTATAGGCAATAATTTACAATTTATTTATGAATCATATTTTTGGGGTAACTTCCATTTCAATCTTTAATTCTCCAACCTTTTACATTGCTTAGTCTATAGCTAAACTTTATCTCAACAGAAGGTTTTTTGGGGCGGGGAGGGGAAGGGGTAAACATTTTTCAGAAAGAAGATTGTATTTTCTTTAATCTATCAGGCGTTCAACAATTGAGTATTAAACATTAAGAAAATCTTATCTAAAAACAGCTAAAGAAATAACAAATTCTGCAAACTTACAATTCAGCTGTAAAAACAATCTGTCGGCTGTCAATTTCAAAATCCAACTGAAGGCTGAAGCTGTATAGTAGTGAATGCGTTCTATAATTCTATTCAACTTGAATATAAAATTCTTGACTACGAGTGATGTAAGAAATAGCGATTGGGAAACTGCATTTGAAATGATTTAAACTCATTCCATAAAGACGATACCCCTTTTTTGTCAATATATGAAGACCTGTGTATATTGCAATATTTAAAATTGCATATTGCATCTGTCTGTATTTTATGCAAAGTAACAAAAGAGACGAAAATTAACGAACAAGAGAGAAGTGAAGAATTATGGTACGCAAAGTAATATTTGGCAGGGAAAGTGAATTGTGATAAATCGCTAGGGGTGGCACCGTGATTGCATGATTTTCGGAGATTCGGGCAACCAAATTTTTTTTTTGGGGTGACGCATAGATTTTTGTGGAAATACCCGAAAATTCGGGGATAGTGCAAGCACTGCTTAATTTCTAATCAGGAGAATCGAAATACAAAACCACACGAGAAGGAAAAGCTCGGACTTTGCGGTTGAGGCAATAAAGAATTGCCGCAAAATTAATTTAAAGTTGGCCAACCGGTGGCGGCGCGCTGGTGGCGTTGTGACACTTCGGCGGCGGTGGACCGGGCCTCTCGTTGGTGGCGTTCGGTCGATCCGCCGGCGCTGCGCCGGGGTCTACATAGTAGTCAATCTCTTGAGCCGCTTTGGCGTTGATACCCCAATTTGAGGCTTGTCTCACGGCGAAGACAAGAATTCTACTTTCTCGGCCATCATTTTCGCATAACGGTAGTTTTCGTAGTCGGTAACGCTAAAAAATTCCTGAAAACACTGCACATCAATAACATTTGAGAAATTATCCATAATGGCCGGGAATAAAGCTAGAGCATCTGTTGGTCTTGACATAGATGCTGTTCCTGATTTACAAGCTGCACTACTAAATGCCGCAAATTTAGACTATGATTTTGTTGTTACTAATCTTGTCCATCCAAGGTATGTGTTACTGGTAGTCTGTCTTAAATAGGCCTATGCTAGCATTGTCTATCTTTGACAGCTTATCTGCATTCAATATGGCTTAAACCTAACAGTAGGGTCTTACTAATTCATTCAGAGGGAAATAGGGATTGCCCATGACTGTTACTGTTACATAAAACAACTACAAATCTCTTACGTCCAAGATAAAAAAAAGGACAATTTTATAGCCTAGCCTATTCTACAAATAGTTTGTCTTTGACTTGGGTTGTGCCCTGTCTGGTATTTTAGCTTGCATTTAGAACACTTAATTTATACTAGCCTACTACAAACAACCCACTACAGCATATTGATGCATAGACAAGGCAAATACTCTACTCTATGCCTTTGTTATGCTCTTTCTAAATATAATAACTGTTTGGCTTTCACATCAAACTTATATAAGCCCAAAAGGGATACCCATTTCTTTACTGTTTGAAAACTTCCATATTCTGGAGACTAGGCTACTTTGAAGCATTCTAAAATACTTATTTAGGTCTAGGGTACTAAACCAGTTTGCCAACTATCAGAACAATATTCAGTGCCTTAATCAGTACAACAAATGACTCAGCTATGATTTATACATCACCTGAAAGCTCTGTCACTGCTTGTTTCCATACACTTGAAATGTTTGCTTAAAGCAAGCATTATTAATATATAAATGTACTTTTTCAAAACTCACAACCATGAACATTCAGATAAAATGCCAAAACAGTTTTCTGACATGTACTTTTTTTTGCATAGGCCCTACTCTGACATGTTAACAAGAAGATCAACACAGGAAACAACTGGTTTTTCAGACCAGTTCCTGTACATTTAAACATTCAGATACTTTTGTTGAAAACAAATAAAAGTAACAATATTTAAAAATTCAACGCAGGAACTGCTGGAATTCAACACAGAAAAATACAAGGTCATACACTTCGGACACAAAAACCCCAAACATCAGTACCTCATGACCCAAAATTCTGGAAGTCACCACACAATTGAGCCTGTCCAGGAGGAGAGTGACCTTGGCGTCATCATTGCCTCCCAGTTGAAATTCAGCTCCCACTCACAGAAAATCTCAGCCAATGCTAGTAGAGCCCTAGGCATCATCAAACACAGCATCACCAGTAGGAGTAAACATGTAATCACCAAACTCTACAAAGGATTAGTAAGACCTAGACTGGAGGTGGGGACGATACTGGCCACCCCTCGATTCAAAAAGGACAAGGCAGTTCTTGAGCAAATCCAACAAAGGGCCACTAAGATGATTGTCGGCATGGAAAACAAGACATACAGTGAACGACTGAAGGAACTCAACCTCCCCTCCTTAGTATACAGACAGAAACGTGGAGACATGATCCAGGCGCACAAACTCCTCTGAACCAATTGAGAAAATGAGATCCTGGAGATCGACACCTCCCACAAAACACGAGGACACCTTAGACAAATCCGCAATCATCACGCTACAACTGGAGCAAGATGCAATTTCTTCTTGAATTGGATCGAGAACCTCTGGAACAACCTCAAGGAGGACACTGTTGCTGCTGAATCAACAGACGCTTTCAAACGCCTTCTGGATGCTGAGTGGAAAGATACACTGTGGAAGTTTGACTTGGAAGCACCAGAATCTTCCACCAGAACTTAACCAACTACAACAGTCATCATAAGGAGTGATTCAACAGGATCAAAAGTCCTTATATCACTCCAAGCTGTGATTTAAGGTTTAAGGTAAAAGAAAAAAAAATAAATCTTCAGATACTTGTATTGAAAATAAATAAAATTATGGTTTCAAAAAATAAAAAATGTTAAAAAGGAAAGAGCAGGACTTGGAACCAGTCTCTAAAGTCCTTTCTTTTTGGCTGAAGTCTCTTCCAAGTCCCTTTTTATGCAGAAAGTCCCTATTTGGGAGCATAGTATATTTGAAAACTGAAGCTTGATATATTTGAAAGCCCCTTCTTTGATAATATAGCTTCTGCACAAATCCATTTATACTTATCTCTTGGTTATGCTGTTCAGAAAAAAGCAACAAAACAGGGGAACTTTGTCTGTGGCCAAAGTCTCTATTAATTGTTGTAAGCATAGGAAGCTTATAACAGCACAAATTTGGGCTATATTGTGGGTGGGATAGATGGGTGATACTGTAGTACTGTTCAAGGATAGAGAGGAACATTGACCTATAGGGTGGGTAGGATAGATTGATCATATTGTGGTAACATTAAAGGATTGATAATTTCCTGTAGCTTTATTGGGAGCATGGGATGTCATCATGGCATTTGAAGTGCTGCACACTCAGTCCTTGCAATAGTATATGCTTGGACTTGACCAGTGAACAAGAACTAGAGGACACACTTAGAAGCTGTACAACAAACAAGCCAACACCAGACTACAGAACAACCTCTTCTAAAATAGAGTCATGGGGCTCTGGAACTCCCAAAGCAAAGGAGCAGTCTCAGTCCAAAGTGTAGAGGCCTTCAAGAGAACTGTGGACAAAGATTGGTCATCCAAGCCACAGCTTTGAGAATGGGATGCAGCCAACACATTGGCTCAACATCTTGACTAACCAGTACCTACAGGATTAATTTCTTATTTGCTGGACAATGTAATTTATAAAATAAGCCATACCAGTATGTATTTTTTGAATTGAATTGTAAAATTTATACAAATGGTACAAATTATATATTCTTTCACTTAGGTTAGCTAACAAACTAATAGCAGGTTGACCAAGAAGAGTACCATGAGTAGAATATTCAGAAGGCATAAACATTAATGTTTTTCCTGATGTGTTTCAACCTACTTGTCTTTCAGGTCTCCCAAGTGTATTTAGGAAAGACAATGGGCAACCGCAAATTTTGTCGCTCCTGGTTAACTAAAGAATACAGGAGTGGCAGAAAGATAAACAAATGGTGTTGGATTGGTGATGATGAGCTTTCTTTCTGCTGCACAATATATAGGATTCATTGTAGCTGCTGCAAAGGCTTTTACACCTTGAATGAGCTTGCTTCATTAGATGAGTACAAGAAACAGATTGCAATTCATCTCAATCTGTTAGAGTTACAATTGTGTGGATCTGCTAGGCAACAGTCATAGGCAGCACTCTAGTGCTGCCTAAGTAAAGAATGATATGGAAACAATGTGTTTTTATTTTTCTTCTTCATATCTGGGCACTTCGTATCAAAGGAGTTGTCATAGAAACTTTGAAAAGGGCTCTTTTGATTGGAAATTGGAGTGATTAGTTTCGTTGTTAATTGTCGAAAGTGAATGGAGGACACCTAGACCCCCCCCCCCCTACGCCCATCATTCCCCCAAACATATCCAATCAAAATTTTGAGGTAGCCATTTTGTTTGGCATAATTGATTTCCACATAGAAAATATCTTTTTGAGGAGGACACTCCCCCACAACCCTCAGGGCAAGGGTTTTAAGTTATGCCATGAGGGCATATAAGATCAATGATTGCAAGTACATTGCAATTACAATGTTCAGTTTATTATTTTTTCTTGAAAGCAGGGCACTTCATATAGAAGGGGTCATTGTAGAGACTTCAAAAGGGGTTCATTCAATTGGAAATAGAGAGTTCTAGTGCTGTTTTTAATAGTCGAAAGTGATTGGAGGGCAACTAGCCCCCCCCCCCTCACGCCAATTATTCCCTCAAACATATCCAATTAAAATTTTTAGATAGCCATTTTGTTCAGCGTAGTTGATTTCCAGATAGAAAATGTGTTTTTGAGGAGGACACTCCCCCACAATCCCCAGGGCAAGGGTTTTAAGTTATGCCCTGGGGGCATATAAGGTTTTTATAGAAGGCATTGTCGTAGAAACTTCAAAATGTGTGTTTTTGTGTCATTTTGTGTCAAAATGTGTCATTTTCCAGATAGAAAATGTATTTTTCAGGAGGACACTCCCCCACAACCCTCAGGGTAAGGGTTTTAAGTTACGCCCTGTGGGCATATAAGGTTTTTATGGAAGGCGTTGTCGTAGAAACTTCAAAAAAGGCTCATTCGATTGGAAATTAAAAGGGCTAGTGCCCTTTTTAATCATCGAAAGTGATTGGATGGCACCTAGCCCCCCCCACGCCCATCATTCCCCCAAACACATCCAATTAAAATTGTAAGATAGCTATTTTGCTCAGCATAATTGATTTCCAGATAGAAAATATGTTTTTGAGGAGGACCCTCCCCCAAAACCCTCTAGGCAAGGGTTTTAAGTTATGCCCTGGGGGCATATAAGGTTTTTATTGAGTACATTGCTGTAGAAACTTCAAAACAGGCTCATTCAATTGGAAATTCAAAGGTCTAGTGCCCTTTTTAATAGTCAAAAGTGATTGGAGGGCAACTAGCCCCACGCCCATTGTTCCCCCAAACTCATCCAATCAAAATTTTGAGATAGCCATTTTGTTCAGCATTGTTGATTTCAAGATAGAAAATGTGTTTTTGAGGCTTTTATAGAGGGCGTTGTTGTAGAAACTTCAAAACAGGCTCATTTGATTGGAAATTCAAAGGGCTAGGGCCCTGTTTAATAGTCAAAAGTGGTTGGAGGGCAACTAGCCCCCCCACGCCCATCATTCCCCCAAACACATCCAATCCAAATTTTGTGATAGGCATTTTGTCAGCATAGCTGATTTCCAGATAGAAAATATCTTTTTGAGGAGGAAACTCCCCAACAACCCTCGGGGCAAGGGTGTCATAAGGTTTTTATAGAAGAAGTTGTCGTAGAAACTTCAAAACAGGCTCATTCAATTGGAAATTCAAAGGGCTAGTGCCTTTTTTAATAGTCGAAAGTGATTGGAGGGCAACTAGCCCCCCCCCCCATGCCTATCATTAACCCAAACACATCCAATCCAAATTGTGAGATAGTCATTTTGTTCAGCGTAGTTGATTTCCAGATAGAAAATATGTTTTTGAGGAGGACACTCCCCCACAACCCTCACGGCAAGGGTTTAAGTTATGCCCTGGGGGCATATAAGGTTTTTTATGTTGTAGAAAATTCAAAAAGAGCTGATTCGATTGGAGTTTAAAAGGCATAGAGCTCTTTTCAATGATAGACAGTTTTTGGAGGGCTACTAGCCCCCCCCCCCCCCCACGCCCATCATGCCCTCAAGAACCACCACTCAAAATTGTAATATAATTATTTTGTTCAGGAAAGTTGATTTTCAAATAGAAAATATGTTTTTGAGGAGAACACTCCCCCACAGCCCTCAGGGCAAAGGTTTTAAGTTATGCCCTGGGGCCATATAAGGTTTTTATAGAAGGTGTTGTTGCAGAAACTTCAAAACAGGCTCATTTGATTTGGAATTCAAAGGGCTAGTGCCCTTTTTAATAGTTGAAAGTGATTGGAGAGCAACTAGCCCCCCATGCCCATTATTCCCCCAAACACATTCAATCGGAATTTTGAGATAGCCATTTTGTTCAGCATAGGCTAGTTGATTTCCAGATAGAAAATATGTTTTTTAGGAGGATACAACCCTCAGGGCAAGGGTTTTAAGTTATGCCCTGTGGGCATATAAGGTTTTTATAAGAAGAAGTTGTTGTAGAAACTTCAAAACAGTCTCATTCGATTGGAAATTCAAAGGGCTAGTTCCCTTCTTAATGGTTGAAAGTGATTGGAGGGGAATTAGCCCTTCCCCCACGCCCATTATTCTCCCAAACGCATCCAATCAAAGTTTTGAGATAGCCATTTCGTTCAGAGTAGTTGATTTCCAGATAGAAAATACGTTTTCGAGGAGGAACCTCCCCCACAACCCTCAAGGCAAGGGTTTTAAGTTATGCCCTGGTATATATAAGGTTTTTATAGAAGGCGTTGTCATAGAAACTTCAAAATGGGCTCATTTGATTTGAAATTCAAAGGGCTAGTGCCCTTTTTAATAGTCGAAAGTGATTGGAGGGCAACTAGCCCTCCCCCACGTCCATAATTGACCCAAATACATCCAATCAAAATTTTGGGATAACCATTTTGTTTAGCGTAGGCTAGTTAATTTCCAGATAGAAAATTTGTTTTTGGGACGGATACTCCTCCACAACTCTCAGGGCAAGGGTTTTAATTTATTACATGGGGGCATATAAGGTTTTTATAGAAATCGTTGTCGTAGAAACTTCAAAAAAGGCTAATTCGATTGGAAATTATAAGGGCTAATGCCCTTTTTAATAGTCAAAAGTGATTGTAGGGCAACTAGTCCCCCCCAAACACATCCAATCAAAATTTTGAACCGTTTTGTTCAGCATAGTGGATTTACACATAGAAAATATGTTTTTGAGGAGGATACTCTGCCACAGCCTTCAGGGCAAGGGTTTTAAGTTATGCCCTGGGGGCATATAAAGTTTTATAAAAGGCGTTGTCATAGAAACTTTAGAAAAGGGCTCATTCGATTTGAAATTCAAAGGGCTAGTGCCCTTTTTAATAGCTGAAAGTGATTAGTGATATTTTTGTTGTTGTTGTTGTTTAGACTAGGGCACTTTCTATCAAAGGAGTTGTTATGGGAACTTCGAAAGGGGCTCAATCGATTGAAAATAGGAAGGGCTGATGCCCTTTTTGATAGTCGGAAGTCGTTGGAGGGCAACTAATCCCCTTCCACTCCCACCCTCCCATTTGCCCATTATGTTTAAAAACTAAATGTTGCCTTAAGATTAAATCAAAATGCACTGTGATAATGCTATTTCCCAATAAGGCATTTCAGCAGTACCGAAAGAGCGATTAAGGGTATTATGTTCAAACTTTCATGACTACTTCTGCTATTAAAATTTAACCAAATCAAAATAGTGTAAGTGTATCCAAGCTATCAAAGAAAGTAAAGAGATTTTTTTGCGAATGGTATCAAGTTTTCCATTTCAGGTCAACTAGAGGAGGCTTGAAACTAAGTTAGACAGTACTATTTGTGTCCAGATTTCTAAAAGGGTGTATGTTGTTAAAATTTGCTGAAAATTTTTCTCCAGCATACAAATAGCAGGCCAAACTATAAAGTCTCAAAAACGAAAAGATTTAAATTGTTATTTTCTTTTTCCCTGAATAGACTATGTCAATTTAAAACGAATAGAAATTAATTAAAAATAAATTTTCCACAAAACAAGTTTTTCAAAGAAAAGTAAAGAACTCCATTAAACAAAAAATGACCAAAAATAAAATCAAATAATCTACCAACCTCAAAACTACCACAAATCAGCATCGATAAATAAATGAAACCCAAAACGAACAGAAATTACAATAAATAACTGAGTCAAACTCAAAACGACAGAAATTAACACAAGTTGGGTGCAAAACCCCTATGCCTTTCCAAGGCTAGAACAAAATTTGCACTTTACTGAAAAAATACAAATGAATGTGCATTGTCATTTTAATATATATAGGCTATAATAATATTTAGTAATCAAAATTTTAAAATTATTTGATTTATTAAAGTTATAAAAGTAAAAAGATTTATGTTTTTTTCAGTAAAGTGCAAATTTTGTTCTGGCCTTGGGATTTTTGGGAAGGCATAGGGGTTTTGCGCCCAACTTATGTTAATTTCTGCTTGTTTTGAGTTTGACTCGGTTATTTATTGTAATTTCTGTTCTTTTTGGGTTTCATTTATTTATCGATGCTGATTTATGGTAGTTTCGTTCTTGGTAGATTATTTGATTTTATTTTTGCTCATATTTTGTTTAATGGGGTTCTTTAATTTTCTTTGAAAAACTTATTTTGTCGAAAAAGTTTTTAATAATTAATCTTAATGAGAAGAGTGATCAGCTAGGAATGGAAGTAAAACTCTTGAGATGTTTTGTCACAAAGATGCTGCATACAAAGCAGAAATCATATGGGTTCTCAAGTCCTTGCAAGCTTCATTTGACAGAGTCATTGATGTTTTTGAAGCCAAATGTTTTGGTAAGCTACTGCCTGGGATGTTGGTGAGTGCAAAGAGAGTTATTTACGTGATAACTGATTCATTTCATCCACACTGTAAACAGAATATTCAGAAGAACATCAGCAAAGCTTACTTTTTCTTGAACACAGCAAAACTACAAACACTGAAGGAAAAAAGCAAGAGTGCACTTTTTGTCCTCTTTAACAGATCAAGGTGTGAGCTGCCATCTGGTGATGTGTTTCAATTGTTATGCAACTGGTTAGAAAATTGTAAAAAAGATGATCCCCTGCATTTGGAGGAAGAATTTACATGTTGAAAGATTAATAAAGATAGTTATCAATGGTCCTAATATCAATAAACACGTATGGTCACAAATGAATCCATTGAACAGGGGTTGGCTGCAGTCACTAAAATCACTTTTTGTAACTGTTATTTTAGCCTGTGCACTTTTTCTTTCAAATTGCCACTAAAGTGACTTTTTTTGCTGTTTCAAAATTTGATTTACCTAGGGCTTATTTCACTGAGCTAGAAAGGTAATGTAAAAACATATTGGATAATAGGCAAATTAGTAATAGTAATATAACAGAGAGTATGAAAAAAAGAAATAATTTGAAATTCCAAAGCAACATCTTTAAATGTTCACAGATTAATTTTGCATAACCTATGCATTTATTTTTCATCACAAGCTTTTGATTGTGCCCTTTACCCTTATCAGTTGGACTGGGGGATCCTGGGGGTGGGGGCAATCCCTCTCCCTCCTGTTAGGTCTTGCACCCTGCAAATCAATCACAACAAACCCTTATAGGTAAGTCTCAACTTATAGATTCTCAGTCATGCAGTATCATTTCTTTTTTTTTGAATTGTGCCCATTTTGCCAAATATGTCCTATTTGTTTTTCCTCCATTTAATTTAATATTATCAATGAAATAAAATTATTGTAAAAATTGTTGCCAAGTCTAGTTAATAAAACTATATGGGTACTAAAATCATATGGTAAAACTATAGGATAAAAATATATGGGTCCAAAAAGCATGTGGTAAAATTATATGGGTCCAAACTTTTTGTCTTCCCTTGCCCCAATTAAGCCACCCAGAGCTTAAGGTCCTCACTTAGAAGAAGTGTAAGGGCCCTCAACCAAATTTTGATAAAATTCTGTAAGTCTGGACCACCCAAAAAGAGAGTAAAAAGAAAAAAATGATAAGCTCAGAAAGTTTGCCTCTTCACAACATTAAATAAAAAAAACAAGTTTTCTTTTAACAGAAAGTAAGGAACGACGTTAAAACTTAAAACAAACAGAAATTATTCCTTATATGAAGGGCTGTCCCCTCTCAACGCCTCGCTCTTTACGCTAAAGTTTTTTATTGTTTAAAAAAATAGAGTTGTGAGAAAGTTAAACTTTAGCGTAAAGAGCGACACGTTGAAGAAAGAAAAGCCCCTTTCATATACGGAATAGTTTCTGTTCTTCTTAAGTTTTAACGTCGTTCCTTACTTTCTGTTAAAAAAACTTGTTTTTTTTATTTAATTTTTGAACGTTTTTGAATTAATGCAGGTTTTGATTTTGGCTCACCGGACATGAATAATTAAAACAAAATTTGCATATTAATTTTACTTTTATTTGGTTAAATTGCATTCTTGAAACTTGTCTAATTTTATTTACCAACGTTTTTATTAGTAATAAATATACGTAACTTACGAATTAACTTACGTAACGATCTTCTATATTCATATATTTTTAATACGTATATTAGGGGGCTCGCCCCCTAGTCAATACCTTGCTCTTTAAGCTACAGTTCGAATTTCGTTCCAATCCTTTAAAATGACCCCTTAATCACAAAGGCCGTTATTTAGAATAAATAGCTCTAATGAAAGTACTAAAAAATCTTTGGCGTAAAGAGCGAGTTATTGATTAGAGGGTAAAACCAATCATACACGTAATATTTTCTGTTCGTTTTAAGTTTTGTCGTTACTCCTTATTTTCAGTTGGAAAACTTGTTTTTTTTTAATATTTAATTTCTGATTTTTTTTTTAAATAATGCTGGGAAATCCGGCACCCCCTTCATAGCAATGTCCCTTCCCCCATGAAAACTTCCTTCATGGAAAGATCTTCCGAAATAACCCCCGACCCAACCACCCCCCTACTACAATAAAAAATTCCCATTGAAAATGTCTTATGCTTCCTAATAAACCTTGCTAAAAGTCAACATTGGGTAAAGTTCATAGCTCTTAGCCATCTTCCTGGAAACTTCGGGGGATTAAGTCATCTTAAAGGAAATAGTTATCAAATTTTCAAAAATTCTGAACAAAAAGGTTATCTCAAAATTTTGATCATGTGACTTTGGGGAAAAAATGAGTGTTATTTGGGGACTAGTTGCCCTCCATTTTTTTTGGTCACTTAAAAAGGGCACTAGAACTTTTAATTCCCGTTCCAATGAGTCCTCCCACAATATTCTAGGACCACTGGGTCGATACGATCACCCCTGGGAAAAAAAACAAACAAATAAACATGCATCCATGATCTTTCTTCTGGCAAAAAATGCAAAATTCCACATTTTGTATATAGGAGCTTCAAACCTTTGGAGTAGGGCTCTGTGATACGCTAAATATGATGGTGTAATTTTCATTAAGTTTCTATAAATTTTAGATGGTCTTTCCCCTTTTTTTCGAAAATCAGCCAAATTTTCTCAGGCCCGTAACTTTTGATAGGTAGGACTAAACTCGATGAAATTTATATATTTGAATTCAGCATTAAAATCTGATTCTTTTGATGTATCAATTGGTATCAAAAACCCGTTTTCTAGAGTTTCGGTTACCATTGAGCTGGGTAGTCCCCGAAGCCGCGCCACGCCGACATGACGGCGGTGAATGTGTGATTTAGTATCGGCGGCGGGGCGCCAGCCAGGCGCGCCGCCGATTTTAGTCGCGCGCGCCACGGCGCGCCGATTTTTCTAATTAAAAATAATAATAAAATTCCACTTCACCAAGCACGTTCAACCTTTATTTTAGTAAGGATTTTTAAATGGTTGGCTAAAAACATACAGGAACAATATGACTTACTTGACTTACTTACTTGTTGTGTTTATGTTATGTTTTGTTGTGTAAATGCAAAGTGCAAATTATGTTCTGGCCTTGGGAAGGCATAGGGGTTTTGAGCTCAACTTATGTTAATTTCCGCTCTTTTTGAGTTTGACGCGGTTATTTATTGTAATTTCTGTTCGTTTTGGGTTTCGTTTATTTATCGATGCTGATTTGTGGTAGTCTCACGCTTGGTAGATTATTTGATTTTAAATTTTGCTCATTTTTTGTTTAATGGGGTTCTTTACTTTTCTTTGAAAAACTTACTTTGCGGAAACAGTTTTTTAATTAATTTCTGTTCGTTTTATATTGACATAGTCTTTTCAGGGAAAAAGAAAATAATACTTTAAATCTTTTCGTTTTATTAAGAATTTATAGTTCGGCCTGCTATTTGTATGCTGGAAAAAATTTTTCAGCAACATT